>NC_058102.1:39406439-39709469 GCF_020171115.1 Neogale vison | reverse complement strand
TGCCAAGGGGAGAAATGTTACCCTATCTTTAAGCTTATACTTATTTCTTTTTAATGTTTCTTTTAGGGCCTAGCAAATTAGAGAAAAACTCAGCGTATCATAAATAGTAGTAACACATGAGATCAGTATAGCTTACCTGTACCTATACATGCCAGAGAGAAGATATAGATATGGGCAATTTCAATACCTTTCCTGTCTATTTAAGCAAGCGAAGATTGTAAAACCAAAGCTATCGAGTGCAATAAATCAAAGAGAGCTAATAATTATAGTTTTATGGGTAAATTGTTATAGTGTTTCTCAGAAGAAAGAGAAAAAGGGTGGCAGATGCTCACCTATAAATGGCCATGAGTAATGTGAAACCAAGAACACAGGTACTATACCCGCTAAGGGCTTCACAACAATTTAAACCACAGCAGAAAAAAACAAAAAAACAAAAAATAAAAATAAAACAAAACAAAAAAACCTTACATCCGTAAGTAGACAAGGTAATCAAGAATATTGTTCAGGTACTGTTTCATCTAGTTTATTAGGCTTCACGAAATACATGATATGCATAACTAAAACCATCATACTGACTTACTTTCTTATTTAAAATGCATTCTTGAAAAATTAAGAAACCTTTCATATTCTTTTAATGTTTATACACATTTCTATTTTTCTACAATTGTGTCTGATTATTGAGACTGATTTTTTCTTTTTTTAATATTTTATATATGGAGTTATAACACTAATTTTAGTAGTAATTAAAAATTAACATGAAAATATAAAAAGCAACCTAAAAACTCCTGTTCTAAAGGATGATGGCCACTAAATACCACTTGTACTGCAATTTGACTAACAAAAAAATATACAAGTATATCTGACAATGAATACATGATCAGTACAAATTCCGGATAGAGTCAGATGTTAAAATTCCTTTCTGGAACTCCATCCTCTTGGCAAACATGAGTATCGTGTAACTCAATGTTTTAATTGGAGAAAAGTGCTCGAGTAAAAGAATAATTTTTACTTTCATCTCTTTCCAAAAATGTATGCAAAATGGAAAAAAAATTGAATAGAATTAAGTATCTCATTGTCCAACAGACTGGATAAATAATAAGAAAATAAATACAAAAAGATGTTCAAATATAACCTTGAACATAATGCTTTGGAAGGTTGTAAGAATTTTCAAAATGCCTTCCATTTTCATCCTCTTCAATTTTTCAAAAGCTACTTAAGATATCATAGATAAGTAATAATGCTTCCATTATAATGACAGCTTATCTTTTGAAAGCTGTTTATCACCAATTCCTGCTATTTATATAATGGACCTACCAATATACAGAGTGAATGACATACAAACTGACCAAGACAGACTTAGGAAACAAAGTGCACATCCGTGCAAGAATAGCAGTTTGTCTAGTTTTAGGATTTTTGTCTTCAGAATGTTTTATGGGCCGCAAGATATTCTAATGACACCCCTGAGAGACCATTTGCTCTTATCATCAGTTTATGGAAAAGAAACTGATGGCTAAGTAATGTGCCTGAGGCTAAAGATGAGGATTTTCTGCCTTAAGTTTTCAGTCCAATTGATTATTGGCATGGCACTTTTTCTTTTAGGAATGTGGCATCGTTTTGTTTTTGCAAATCTATACTCAGGGCTATACTGGTACTTGAGATTACACTTCTATTTTAAAATTCCTATTTCCATCACCCACAGTTTTTTTGAAAGTTTTTCTACTTTTTTTTTTTTTTCAAACTTGATTTTATTCCAAAAACTTAAGCTAGAAAGTACTAAAAACTGCTTGGTCATGTTTAAATTAGGCAAAACTTGACAGAAATAGCAAATGCAAGTGGTAGAAAATTCTTCAAGCCCTAGGTCCTAACTCAGACCTAGGTTTCCCCCAAAGCAGAGTCTGAATGTGAGAAGAGAGTTTTGACTTTAAAAAGTGAGGATGTGTAGAGAAAAGAGAATGAGTGGCTTGAAATTCTGACCCTCCCTTTTGAAGAAACTACATCTGAACTAGAAAAACAACATCAAAATAGAGGGAATTTGGTCTGCGTTTGACTTTATGTTGGTGCTTGAAAACACTCCTCTTCAATACATTACTGCTAACATAGGAGAAGCCTTTGTGAATCAATTCCCGTTTGTTTTAAAAATAATTTATTGATGAGTTCACAACATTTTATTACTATCTTCTAGGCCAGACACCATTATGAGCACTGACGTTACAATAGTAAATTATATGGACCTTGCCCTTAAGAAGCTCAGTCAGTCTAAGAGAGATGAAGAGGAGAAAGGAAAAAGAAATAGAGTCTAATAAATTTGGGTTATGAGAGTACAAAGGAGGAAGAAGTGACTTTTGTAGACATTAAACATTTTAGATTGGAAAACTCAATCCTGAAGAATGAATGTTAAATACCTAGTTCTTTCCCCATATGCCATAACAGATTATCACAAATTTGGATGGCTTAAAACAACAGCTTTGTTCTCTCATAGTTCTGGAAGGTGAAAATCCAAAATCAGTTTGTTGAGTTGAGCCATGCACCCTGTGAACACGTTAGGTAGGGACCCTACCTTGCATCTTCCAGCTTCTGGAATCCCGGGCATTCCTTGCTTTGTGACTGCAGAACTCCAATATCAGCCTCTGCCTGCACAGACAGCTCTCCCTCTGTGTTTGTGTCTCCTTTCTTCTTCTATTAAAGATACCACTCCTATTGGATTTAGGGTCCATTCTACTCCAGTATGGCCTCGCATTAACTTAATCACAACTGCAAAGACCCTATTCTCAAATAAAGTCACATTTATAGGTATGGTGGGGCAGGGGTTAGGACTTCAACATGGCTTTTCAGAGGAGACAATTCAACACACAATACCATTAGCTAGGTGCTCATTAAAACACCAGATCCCTGTCCTTCTTGGTTTAAAAAGTAATAATGGTTTAATTTAAAAATCAGACAATAAAATAATTCATCATACGCTTTTATAGTTCACAATTCTCTATATATAGGCTTTTATATATTCAGTTCTCAGTGTTTCATTATTATCTGTAGCATTTGTTCTTCTGTCTTTAAATAATAAAAAGATTATCTTCTCTGAACAAGGAAAAAAAGATAAACTAGATTTAACCATCCATTAAAGATAAGGATGGGGCACTTGGGTGGCTCAGTGGGTTAAGCTTATGCCTTTGGCTCAGGTCATGATCCCAGAGCCCTGGAATTGAGCCTCACATTGGGCTCTCTGCTCAGTGGGGAGTCTGCTTCTCTCTCTCCCTCTCTGCTCTCTCATTCTTGCTCTCTCTCAAGTAAAAAAACAAAATTAAAAAAAAAGAGCACTGGCCCTTAAAACACAGCATCACTTCCCCTAGTAATTTGTTTAAAGAGGTAAACTAATGAAATGGGATGATGATATCTTGCCCACAGCTGAGGAAGGATCTTTTGGAATTATTAATTCATATCAAATCATTTTTAATAATTTTCTGGAATAACCTCAAGGGCAACAATTTGAATGTAATAAAATTTGAAATTTTTAAAATAAGAGGACACATGAGCAGGAATGTTTACATAAGATTGACAAATTTTATCTGTAATACATGTACTATGTATTATATTTAAAAATGCATGCACAACCTAAAAATAGACTATTTTATAATAGATTTTCCTATAGTTTTTAAGAATGCATGAATTGTACCTAAAAGTATTTTCAACTTTTTGCTTCCTTTAGTTGAATGTTACAAATTAATTCTATTCAAAAAATACCAAACTATATGCCAGATCCTACAGAGATATTTTCCATGACATTGTGAAGTATATTATTACCATAAGTGCTATATCTGTATAAACACAGGCCCTAAGAAATTTTACCAAGATCAGAATTGTGAGACAGAACGGATATTTCAGGAAAGTGGAATGATAGATTCCTTCATTCAACAAATATATGTGGAAAGTCTGCTGTATGCCAGACACTGGTTAAGGCACTGGAACACAATGGTAAACAGTGCTCCAAGTTTCTGCCTTTGAGTAACTTAAGTTCAGGTGGGCAGGGGAGCTAACACTAGATAAAATACAGGATGCCCTGTAAAACCTGAATTCTAGGCAAACAACATGTATGGTTTTGACATAAGTACATTCAACACAGTATTTGGGACACACTTGAATAATTATACAATGAACAAGCTTTCAGCATAAGTAATGACAAGTAGTAATATTTTAGTGTAAATACGTCTGGTGCAATATTTAGGACATACTTATACTACATAGTGGTTTTTTTTGCTCATCCAAAATTCAAACTTAACTCTGTGCCCTGTATTCAATATGATGATACAAAGATGGGTTCGACAGAAAACAAATGCACGATAAAGGAGTATGCCATGGTGATAAGTGCTATGTAGGAAAATAAAGTAGGCCTGGCAGAATTGGGAAGGCAAGAGTGCAGTTTCACCATGTTATAACACAGGTAAGACCTCTCCAAGAAGAGGCATTTGAGTAGAGGCTTAAAAGAATGAGGGTGTGATCCACGCCACCGACAGGAGGAAGAGCTTTCCTGGCTAAGGAGACGGGTATATTCCTGAGGCAGGAGTATTACTGCAAGGGTTTCAGGGAACCAAGAGAGTCCAGAGTGTCACAGTAGAGGGACCAGAGGAAAGGCAAAATTTTGTTACGCTTTCAGAACTTGTTATGAGCCAGAATTAATTTTTTGGCATTACTCAAAAGATAACCTTGAGTTGTATGCCTGTCCATCTCTCTGTGCATCTCTGAGTCTTTGTCTTTTTCTCTGCTGCTTTGCCAATGCGCACACACACAGGGTGTATATGTGTGTGTGTGTGTGTGTGTGTGTGTGTGCGCGCGCATGTATCTACTTATAGACTAAGCACAAAGTAATCTCTGCCGTGAGAAAAAATAATAAGCAACTTAATTAATCTGGGCCTTATTTACACTCTGTTGTCAATTTTGATCATTTGCTTATTTAACTAAAATGTTCTGCTTTCATTACAGTCATTAGCTTCCATCTATAAATAATAACATATTCACATTCCATACGTATGTTTGAGTTCCACACATTTTATCTTTCGCAGCAGAGACTAAGACACAGGGAGTATTTTTATTTAATGAAACCTCTAAACAAACCCTGTGGATTGACTAGCAATTGGTTAACCTTCCAAATAACACCACAAACTGGGACCGTAATGTCCACATTTGTTAAAATCATTCTTTGTTTTGAAAATCAGCCTCCATTTGGCATTCTGCCACACTGTCTACTGCCTAGCCCTTGCCCCTGCCACCCTTCTCTCTACACAGCTGGTCCCAACACAGGGATGCAACCCTGTTCTCAATTTTAAACACCAGGGCTTTAAATAGCTCTAGACCCAGGGGATGCTTACACAGCATTCACGTTCAAGTTCTGCTTCCATCCTTGTGTCTAAATCTCTGACTCAGTAGCTTCCCAAAACCACAACCCCTAGAAACATGGAACTCTACTTCTCTCCTGCCATTGACTCTTTTTTTTTTTTTTTCCATTGACTCTTTTCAAAACCCATTTCTTCTCTGATCTCTAGGCCTGATTGTTGAGATCATTTTACCTACTGATAAAACTTTCTGACTCAAATGTTTTGGATTAACAATCATTCTTCATCTCCGTGTTTTGTTTACCCATAGCCTGGGACATCCCAAATCAACTTCTTAGGTTCCCACTGCAGAGTTTTCATTTAGATTTGTGTCCGTGCTTCTTGACATAAGTCACAGTTTGCCCGATAGACTGAAATTTGTGAGAGCGTGGGCATGGCCTGGCTCTTAGTGTGCTCAAAGCTCAATCTGTGAATGGGATTCCAGACACTATCATCCCATCTGCGCTCACTGGATTTGGCGAGGCCAGGACACTTGGGCATAAGCTAGGCTTCTCCTTTTTTCCCCACTGATGGGACTGGTTGGATATTTCTCCTTACTTCTTACTTTCCAAAGAGTGAGAATGAAACAAAAATCATTATGTGTTTTACTCTGAATTCTCAAGTCAAAAGGATCCTTTGTCCCTGTAAGTAAACACCCATCCGTGACTAGGTCTCTAGATGAGACACATAATTGTCCTTCTTGCTGTGGGGAAGTGCTTCTGATGCTTTAATATTTATGTTCTAGATCTAAAATTTCTGCCCTTAGTTGTGTCCACCTAACCCCAAGTCTCAGTTTGCAAAAGGAGGATATTGAGGATAGTAACTATTTGATCTCCAAGGTCACCTACGCGCCTGCAGTCTGTAGTGCCACATTCATCAAGCTTGGCAGATCCTCTCCTCTTTATAAAACTGAAGTCTATTGAATCAGACAGACAACAAGAAAATGATGGCAGGCATGATCTTGTTCTATCGGGATTTCTATTGTCATTGTCATTTACTCATTTTTTAGAAAACCTTAAGAGGAAAAAATTAGGCAAATTAAAGATAAATATATATTAAATGATTATAAATCATAAATTATATCAGCTTTAAGAATAGAGAGAATATTACTAGAGTTTTCTAAAAAGAAATCTAGTGACTTTTATAAATTTTTATTTCTATGTGTCTGTTAATTCTTTACTGCTTTATTTGGGAGTACATATATAATTTTAAATTTTTCAAAATTAAGCAGATCAGAAGAAATGTAATTGTGATTCCTGTTCATCTGGTTTTGGGAGTAGATGTGTAAATCAGTGTGCATTTATTCCTAAGAATGTTAAATTTGAGGACTCTTTGTATCATAAACCTCACACTCCAGGACTGGTTCTAAATTAATAATGTTTATGAGAGTTATATATAAGTGATGAATCATTAAATTATACTCCTAAATCCAATATTATACTATATGTTAACTAATTAGAATTTAAATTAAAACTTGTAGTTAATTAACTAATTATTTAATTATGTTTAAAGAACAAGTTTGAAAGTGAAGACTCATATAGTAACATTATCTGAGAGATCCCAAATAATTAGAATTACTGGTTTCAAAATGAATTGGGATGATTTCTTAATTTTCTGTATAAACGCACATAGTTTACCGGTGGGTTTGTCTTTATACCCTCATTTGCAAGATTCCTCCTATTAATTCTTGAGGAAATCCTGATGAAGTGCAGATGCTTTAGGCAAGCCTCAGCCCAGCAGTGCAATGTGTTTGGAACATCTTGCTATTACATACCCAGCAAGTTTTAGTCCTGCCTTCATTCCTCAATTTCTACCACAGAATTGACCAACCATGGAGCTTTTGCTTCAGGCTCCTGCTGGACCTGAACTTCCTTGGCTAAAACACTGGCCTCATTTGGTTATTACCAGTTCCAATTCCAAAGAACAGCAGACTATTTGATCTCCAGTATGGCCATGGAATGACCCCCTCTGCCCAGAGACATAAGACTGCATCCAATTAATTTTGACCTTGAACTACTGCTTGTCCTTCCACAAGGATGGCCAGCTCAGACCACTGGGTTCAACACCCATAGTAACCACACAGAGATTTGCCATTTTACACACAATAACCTCATGGCTAACTAGGTCTACTTTCCAATTTCCAGATTTTTGTCCATATCTCTCTCCATCACCTCTTGTTGCTGAAATAACACTCTGACCTAAGGTTTCCAAATAGGAAGGGAAATTCCATAATTGTTTGGGTCATTCATGATAGACTTGGCATTCAATGTGGGAAAAAAATTGAGATTGTTTATGAAAATTCCTCTTGTAAAATTAAATGATATTAAGCAAGGTACTGAGGTGATCAACCACGCAGTGCTTGCAAAGATAAATATAAATTATTTAAATAAAGACATAAACTTTGACAAACTTGTTTTTCCTGTGCTGTTTGCTGAAGGGGACTATAAAAAGTTGAATGAAAATTGAAAATAATGTAACCTAAAAATAAGCATTGGGACATTCAATATCATAATATTAATATTTCTGGCCCTTTTAGAAATAATAAGCTCACTTGTAAAATCATGTGCTGTTTCTCCCTAGTTTGGTAATTTTTTGCTTTTAAGTTTCAAAACATTAAAAAGTACTATTCACATGGTTTTCTGGGTCATTTTCTGAAATAGTTTTGCACAAGTTTATGTGTTAGCAGAAACAGAGGAACATATTTAGAATAAAATTTGAGCATGTATTCTTAGCTTTTAGAACTGTTGCTTCCCACAAAAGATTTTTCCTAAAATTTCTGTAAGCTATCAACAGAACCATCAAAATGAGGAGGTCTACTTTCTGGTCACTGTCCATTTTGAACTTAAAATCCTATCATTTAAAGGGCAGAACAATGATAAGAAAGAGCATGTTGACTTCAGAGTCAAGAGAGCAAGGAGCTACCCCTAGTTTCTTCACTTACCTACCACTCTGTTCTCAGATCTTGCCCTCTCCAGCCCTAAAATTCTCTCATTTCTAAATGGTAAGATTATATCTTATTTATTCAAGGGTCAATGTGAGGACTAAAGTAGACAATATATGTAAATTACTTAATTCAGTGCCTGACCTATAGTTGGAGCATAATAAAATTATTTAAAATAACACATAAATTTATGTAACTCTGGAAGAATTGAGGCAGACATTGATAATGCAATGCTTGAATCTAGTTCTACTCATGCTTTTATTAAAAACCTTTTCTATTTTCCACTGTTTTTTCAAATATTAATAAGCTGTCTTTTAAAGCTAGAACTCATGGCTGCTTTTTGAAGTGAATAAATATTCTGTAAGATTCTACCTTAAGCCAGAATCATTTTTTGTATTAATATATGTTCAGAAAAAATATATTCTTCCATATCCATCCTGTTTTAGATTTTCAAAAAGGTCTTGTACACATTGGCTTGCCCCTAGATGCTCATGAATACTTAAGCTACATGGGGTAACTTTATGGAGAGTCGATTGTACTCAAAGGCAAGTGAAAAACAAACTCAGCTGTATAAAGGAGTAGAATTAAAAAGTCATGTTAGTTCAAGTAAGAAGGTGGCACAGGATCCACCTAATAAATTCCTTTCCGACACAGAACTAATTTAGGCTACGACCCAGAATCTCCAGTCCATTTAGTCCTTCTGGTGTTAAGATTCCCTACAAAAGTTCAAAAATAAAGAACAAATTTAAAAACATTCAGCATGCAATGACAGTAAAACAAGACATAGAAACTATTGCCACAGGCTGTAAAGAACGTGAGAAGGATATTACAATTGATTTCACCCTCTCCCTTTAACAGAGATTAATAGAGTAGTAATTTTTACTTTGATGTATAATCCATATTAAAGACACAGAGTGACTTAAATGGCTCCTGTGATGTATGGAACTTTCGATATATCAAAGGTCCCTGAACACAGGCACTAAAAATCCTAGAATCTGACAAAACAGTTGCCATGTATTTGTGGCATTATTTTGGGGTGATGTAGAATAGGAAGTTTAATCTAGCTTATTTTAAATTCCCATTAATACACATTACCATCTCATTTAAATTATGATCTCTATGCTACTGTTTGCATTAGCTACCTAGATGTTTTATATAGGTATTTCAAATGAAATTAAGGTAACAGAATAGGATGATAGAAATGTCATTTTCAGATATTTGACTTTCTCTGTTTTCTTTCTGAATTATGGAAATGTTCTCTATCAGCCACAAAACTGTAGAATATGTATATTATAATATAAACATAAAAATAAACAATATTATTTTGAAGTGGCACAATAATTTCAAATAACTATTTGCAGCTGACATATACAGCAATGAAATATACTGAAGTGATAAAAGAGACTTTGGGTTTTAAGGTTGTACTGGGTGCTATAAACCTTGAACAGATCCAAAGACATGAAAAATGGGCCATCTGTCCTTTTTGCTGACTCAGTTAGAATATCTTAAAAATAAGATCAATACTTTCAGATGGCTACTGATTGTAATGGATGAATAGAACCTCAAATTCACAGTACAGTATTTTGTATCCCTCATATCTGAGACATTGTTACAAAAGTAAAACCTTCACTTCTTCAAAAATACATCTCCTGCTCTTTCAATGAAATGAAGCATTTCAAAGACACTCATTTTAAATTTAACATTATATCATTGGGTCTTATGGGAAAATAGCCTGAGGATTTAATATGTAGGCACTTATCCATTTATATAACGTAATTATATTCAGACCCAAAAAAAGGGAAAATTATGCAAATTACTTATATATCTTGACATTATAACAAACATCTGGATATCCTGGGACACCTGTGTGTTTGACAACCACCAACCTCAATATGATTAACTGAGCATTTCATTTTTTATCTAAATGATTTGGCACCAAGGAGAAACAGATTTAATGATTATTAATTAACCTCCTGTCCAAGGAGAGTTCAAAATTTTCTATTGTGAAACATACAGAGAAGCTGTTCACTACACTAAAACTGTGTTGCCAAAGTCTGAATCTAAAAGCAATCACAACTGATACACATAAAAATACATATTCTTCTATCTTTGAGATAAAACAAATCACAAAAAGATGATGGAATCGAATATTTAGGTTTTAAATCACAAGTGAATATTAATATCACACTATCACAAATGCAAATTTGATGAGAAAGACTTGCATATAAACGAATAGCCACAACACCATGCAATATATAAACTCTAAAATCCTGAAATTTAAGCTCCATTATCTTGAAGGCACTGGAATCTTAACAAAGGCACTGGAGCCTTTCGCTTGGTTGCCACAACTCCAGAGAGGCAACCTAGCAGCCACAAGGATGCTTTTGACTAATGACATTGATCATTTCCATCGTCAATACCTTGTCAAAATAGTTTAAGATGACAGGTCAGGCAATGTAGGAGTCTTGACAACACACATAAAACTAGAAAGTGTCAACAGCCAAGATGTAGCTTACTGGTAAGAATGGATTGAAGGGGACGCTGTTGGGACTGGGGAAGGGGCGTGCGGGGGAGGGGTGCAGAATCACGCTATGGCTCCAGATGGTAAAGAACTTCATATGTGGGCAGTGAGGCAGCTGGGTATGGTGGGAATGGACTATAATGAAACTGACTAAGTTTGGGACTGAAGAGATTTTAAAAAAAATAAAAAGAGATTGGAAGAATTATATATTATGCCAAAAGCAATCACGTATGTGCATATGTGTGTGGGTGTGTATGCAAACCCTTACACATAACCAGTAACATTCTCCTCAACTTCCCCTCCCCCATTTCTTCTCCCCTTCCAGAGGCGGCCATATACCTGCAAACGTTTTAGAGCTTGTATATAAAATCTACAAAGAAAAAAAAAAAAACAGTTTATTACTACATTTTTTTTTTACGTATACAATATGGACACTGTATGTCCACATGTCTCATGTATTCACTTTTTGTCTAAGTTACACGTGAGATACCAAGTATCTGGTAATTGACCCCAGTTTCTCTCTTTATTCCATAGTTTCCTTTCCTTATCAAATTATCAGTTGCCTTCTATAATTTATTTCTCTGATATAACACATTCTCCATCAATGCAAGTACTTTTGCCAGCTCTCCTTGGGAGCTTCTAAGACCACAAACGACTGCTTTACCTTTGAATTCACCCTACTCTAAAGGAGTGTTTGTCATTATGAGCTTCTCTTTTTCTGACATGACAGTTGACTGATTACATGACTTTAAAACCTTAATTTCTTTGTATCTCAATTTTTTTCTACAACTGACATTAAAAAATTTACTTCTGAAACTGGTGCCGAAGAATAATAGTATAATAAGTTGGACCTCAAATGCTTGTATTTTAGAATGTTGACGCCGATTCAACATAGATTTGGCTGTGAAATATTGACTCCTCTGTAGGTCCTAAGAGATGAAGTCATATGGCCTTTTATCCCCACTTGTGTTCTACCCACACATCTGGTTTATTGTTTTTCACAAAAGGCTGAAGACCCCAAACTTCAAATCAACAGTCTGCAAGAAATAGCCTCAATTAGTGTCACAGAACAGCACCCTCCATCACTCATGTGATGCTGGATTCTTGAAAGAAAGAGCACACGCAGGAGCTTTTGTTTCATGAGTCAGGGAAGAAGCAGACCCCAGTAGAGGAGATACCTGAAAGGCGTCTCCAGTGAATGTGGTAGATTCTGGGGAAAGTCTGGCCAGAGGGGTGGATGAGCAAAGCCCTCCCATAAAGTGGTCCTTGCTGGGTCTATCTGTCTCCCCTGTCCTTGAGCAGACTCCAGATGAAGGATTTCTTTTTTTTTTTTCATCAAGAAACAAAAAAGCAAAAAGCATAAAAGAAAGGATTGTTAAAAATGACTCCACTAGGGGGGCGCCTGGGTGGCTCAGTGGGTTAAGCCGCTGCCTTCAGCTCAGGTCATGATCTCAGGGTCCTGGGATCGAGTCCTGCATCGGGCTCTCTGCTCAGCGGGGAGCCTGCTTCCTCCTCTCTCTCTCTGCCTGCCTCTCTGCCTACTTGTGATCTCTGTCAAATAAATAAATAAAATCTTTAAAAAAAAAAAAATGACTCCACTAGGATAAAGACTTGAATGAAGGTAAACTAAAAAAAAAAAAAAAAAAGGCAGAAGGACAAATCAAGTTTAAAAATATATAGTTGGAAAAAAAAAAAAATAGAACAGACCGGAGGAAAAAGGGGCAGAAAGGTAGACATTTGAGGAAAAAAAAAGTTAGAATGCAGTGATATATCCAAAGATGTTAAAGCTCACTAATAACATCTGAAATATTAATTAGGAGAAATTGACCAAAATTAACTTATAGTACACCAAGGTAGTAGTGAAGATGTGAAAGATAAGACTCCTATCCTTTACCAGTTGAAGTATAAATTAGTACCACCACAGAGGAGAACACCTTTCAAACACTTGTGAAATTTGAATATGCTCATGAGCTAGGACTCTGAAGTTTTACTACTAGATGAATTCTCTACTGAAACTGGCAAAACATTTCCGTAAGGAGGACGAAGAAGGATGCTCAGGTCTTCTCCCTCATTAAGAGTGAAACATAGCAGCAGCCTAATTATTCTTCATCAGGGAAATGGGTAAACTCTGTTCACACAGTAGGATAATGAACCAAAATTAAAATAAACTGTATTTACATATATTGACCTGAATAGATTACAATATCCACGGTGATTTTTCAAAAGAAAGTTGAAAAAGGTATTACATGATTTAAAGCTGGAAAAATGTATAAAATGTACTTATTTAAAAGGTTTTATTAAAGCTTTAAACCTAAAAAATAACCCTATATCCACTGTTTATACAGATACCCCGGTTTAATAAAATATAATGTTCTACATAGACTTTTCGACTTCCTGAATGTGATCCCAGCTGAGAAGGAGAGATCACTTGATCGTAGCCAAAAGGCCGAGAAGCGATGAGAGAAGGAGAGGGCGAAGGGGCAGGAGAGGTTTTAGCTGCAGGCATACCATTTGATTTTGAGAGAGAGCTCCCTGAGGCAGAGATGTCTGCAGGTCAGCTTCTGCTTCTTCATGGAATTGGACACTCTATAATATTTTCATATTAATGAAATCACAATTGCTGTGGGGGAGATTTCACAAACTGGCATACCTGATAACAAGAACAAAAAGGAGTGAGGTAGAACTGAAAGGCTGCCCATTAGAGGTGGCTTGGTGGTGTGCTCTGGGCTCAGCTCTGGAGGGATCCAGAGGCCACTGCTTACCTGACCTGCCTCATCGAGACAGTTATTTAACTTCTTGAAGATTCAGGTTTTTCCTCCATAAAGTGGAGAAGATTGTGGAATCTGCTTCACAGTATTACTGTGAAACAAAACGTTCTAGGATAGCATATACAAGACAATTAATTGGCACTGTGCCCAGAGTAAATGTTCCATAAACGTTGAACACATGGTCCACTCATTCATCAAGATATTATTAAAATTTCCAGGCTAAAAACATAATGTCATGAAGACATTATGAGGGCAAATGGAAAGACATGGTAATCTAATAGCAAGCATTAATCGAACATCAACTAGGCACCAGCACTTCATATAATTTACCTATAATCCTCCAAATGACCACGCAATGGCAAGTCTGTCATCCTGGGTAAGGAGACACAGGCCCTAAGAGGTTCAGGGTTTCGCCTCAATCTCTGAGCTTGTTCGAGCTGTGGGCCTGGAATAAATTCCACATCTGACTCCTGAGTTCTTTTATTTACAGTGATATTCAGACTGGGCTCCCACAGACCATGGCAGCTTTTAAAAGCTTGAGAACTCTTTTACACCATGTTGCCTTTCTAAATACTACACGTGTTCTAAGGTTGAAAGGACAGCCAGTATGTAGCTTGATACCAGTGTAATACTTCGATTGAAATATAAAATGTAACGCAGGGAAAGATTAAGAAGAACAAAATCACTGAGACAGAAACATATCTAAATTTTTAACTGTTTTACAATTGTGTAATGTATAGGTATAGGTAATTTGGTATAGGTAAATAAGCTGACTGGATGTTAGGTTATTGTTTTAATATGCACAGGGAAGTGGCTTTCAAATATATTTTGAGTCTTGAGACTCCTTTATTCACTTGAAATTTTAATTGAAAGTCAAATATGTCAATCTGAGCCTGGAAAGGGAACTTTAAGCACTCTACCTAAATCCTTGGAAATGTTTCAAGGAGCACTCTGGGACAACACAGAGATAACTTAGAAAAAAATAGTGGACAAGATAAACTCTAAGTTTAAAAAAATTAAGGAGAAAACTATGGGCCTTTAAATATAACCACATGGGTTTAGGTCCCAGGTCCAACACTTACTAGTTGCCTAACATTAACCAAATTACTTAACTGATAGAAAACTAGTCCCCTATAATCTATCTTGTAGGGTTACTGTATTAACAAATGCATGTCAAGCACTTAGTAAAGAGGTCAGTAATGTCACCAACCACTTCCCACCACCACCATTGTTATTATGAAATTAATCAAATATGTGGAAAAAAAACCCCTAGCAGCTGCCTGTCACAAGATCTGTGTGAGAGTACATGTGTGTATACTTACCTGCAACATTTTTCCTACTTTTATGCCTAGACATAAAGCACATCAGACACTAAGAATAAACAATGCTATTAGATTCGATTAAAAGGAAATGAGGAATGCAGTAGCAATCTCAAAACACGGTGCTGAGAAATGACTATTTTCTGCAGGTTAGAATAAATATTGAGCGTATGGTATTTTTGTTAGAAACTTTCCTTCATCCTCAGTAGCTCCGTATCTGCTCTTCTGTATATTTTCGTGGTTGAAACATTCCCGGCCACACAGACATGTGAATTGCTCATTAAAAGTCCTCGTCACTGCCTTATAAAGATGAGTCTGACAGCTTTAGTTCTTGATGAACTCTATGTGTGTAGGCTTGCCCTGACTTTGGACAAGTTGGCCACTGAAGCAGAAAAATCACCGCCAGAGTTGTCAAAAAACATCGGTGCAACGTGCCTTTCTGTGTGCCTCGCTGAGCAGCTTCCAATGACATCTGACGTGGGGTTTTCTCCCAAGGCCATGGCACGCTATGTGCAACAGAATCCAAGCTGAAAGACTAGTGCATGGCCGGGTATTCTTGGTAGGCCTCCAGGCATTCCACATTCACTTAAAAAATGCCTTCTTTCTATTTCAAATTAATCTTATATTTTCTCCCATCACCATTCTAATCCTCTTATGACCTTGTATTTTGACAGGCTTGAAATAGCCTGATAGGACTGAACTGAGGTATAAAAAACCCAAGTTACTACATGCGGGCTAACTGTACATTAAAAAAAGAACATTTAAAAAATTAATTAACTAATTAATCTAAAAAACAAACACACTACGATGGTCAGAAATGAACAAGAAAACAAAAACCAAGACTGCAGAGTTACCTTCACTGCTGTGTTAGGATGCCATCAGGCCTTATTTATTTTTTTATATATGCCTCTAAAATTATGTCTTTGTGTTTAATTAGACTGTGGTTATTATGTCTACAAACCAGTTCATCCATCTCCAAAATCTGTAACACTCCTGGTCATTCTCTGACTTTCTCCACAAATGCAAGCTCAGTCAGTGTCTGATTCATGGCAGAACTACTAACAACAGGAGAGGTATCATGTGTGTGTTTATGGGAGGCGTTAGCTTGATAATTAATCTGAGTGGCACATTTATTTAGACCCATCTAAGCAAAGCAAACTATACTTTTTTTTCTTCCTGCATATATAGCTCAATGCCCCAGTTAGGTTCAAATATATCTTTAGAATGTTAGCCACGATGTCTGTCAGTATCTATCCATTTCCTAAGCATGTATGTGGAACCTCCCCTGTGCCTAGCTTTGGGAATTCAGAAGCAAATGGGACCAAGATCCCATGCTCAGAGGATCCCTAGTCTGGAGGTGGAGGAGGATAAGTAAGCAAGGAAAGTGCAAGGTGTGCAGAACGCAGCGGTAGTCATGTGTAGTGGGCAGAGGGGCAACAGAAGAGAACAGGAGTTCAAGGAGACAAGGGATGGAAAAGGTGATACCTGAGCTGTTATCTGAGCAGTATAAAAGGGTCAAATAATGATCATCAGTGATAGGAAGTCAGAGTTTGGTCACTTGTTAACCAAAAGGATCCAAGTAATTGGAATCAAAATAGAAAAACTGAACTATTTATATGAAGCTCTATATTTAAATGGCACTTTCATGTAATTTCTTACTCATTCCCTCCTCCCTTTATAAAAGCCCCTTGAGATATACAAACCAGGATCTCTGAAATTTTTCAAGGCAGAAACTGGCTCTCAGAGTTCATATTCAGTGACTGTTCTCAGAATGAAAAAACTCAACGAATATTTTTTGAGTAAAAAATGACTCCTAAAAAAATTATTCCTATATTACTTCTGTGTGCCTCAATTCTTTATCTGTAAAATTAGCAAAAAATAAGTATTCCTCTTTATTAAGATTATTATGAAGAATAAAAGAGAATTGTGTTAGGCTCAAAGTAAGTATTATATAAGCCAGGTATTAATGCTAGTAGCTGTACGCTAAGTACTGTTTTAAGCACTGGTTTCGAGCAAAACAAAAGCTGACTTTCAGAGTTTACAGTAAAACTGCGGGGAGTATAAAGGGGGTGACTGTAAAAGGAAATAAGCCTGAAAGTTTTGTTGGCAGAGAGAAAGGCACAAGTTGCATATGAATTCATAAGCCATGGTAAGAAATTTTTTAAGCAAAAAAAAAAAAAAAAAAAAAAAAAGTGTGGGGCGGGGCCTGATCTAACTATTACTTTAAAAGAATTACTACTACTCTGAATAGACTGAAGGAATACAAGAATAGAAAGAACCCACCAGTTAGATGATTATTCAGATAATAGTGGCTTTGGGCCAGAATGTGTGTATATGTCAGAGACAGGGGTTGATAGATACAGGGAGAAATGGTCAAAGTTTTGATATATTTTGGAGATTCATCAGGCAGAATTTCTTGATGAATTAGTTGGGTGTTGTTCAAAAAAGAGAGGTTCAGGGGCGCCTGGGTGGCTCAGTGGGTTGAGGCCTCTGCCTTCAGCTCTGGTCATGATCCCGGGGTCCTAGGATCGGCAGGCCCCGCATCGGGCTCTCTGCTCAGTGGGGAGCCTGCTTCCCCACCCACCCCCCGCCTGCCTCTCTGCATGCTTGTGATCTCCCTCTGTCAAGTAAATAAATAAAATCTTAAAAAAAAAAAAAGAAAAGAAAGGGAGGTTCCAGACTTTCAGCCTAAGCAGTTTGAGGCTGCCATTTCTTGAGGTGGGAGAAGATTTATAAGGAAGAAAATTGGTGGTAGAAATCAAAACTTCCATTTTAGACATGTTAATACTAAATAGATTGATGAATATGACATGGTATTACAAAACCCAAGGAATTGACTTGGGTTAGGAAAATGGATAGAAGTGAAAGGAAGAAAGATATTATCATGGTTTGATAGATATTATCATCTAATGACACATGGATATATCATCAAAGTGAGAGGGGGGAGACAGTAAGGCTTATAATGGGATCTGGATGGGAAGGATCCCATCCAATTGTAATGAGAATTAAAACTGGAAACAAATTATCAGGGCTTGAAATGCTAAAATGAACAGTTTGAGCTACGTTTGCTAATTGATTGCCAATAGATAAGATCCTTCATGACAAGTTGATTTGAGCTAAGGATCTGAACATTTAACACATTACATTGGGTTAACTGTGTCTCTGCTTTGTTTTCCAGCTGAACTATGAGCCCCCCCTTTATTTTATTCACTATTGTATGACCATTGCCTGACACGATGCCTGCCTCATGGTCTGTACTCCATGATTATTTGCAGAAGGAGATTGAAAAGAAATGGCTTGTGCCTAAACAGGGTCTCTCTTTGACATTATAGGTTCCCTGTGTCTATTCTAAATTCAAACCACTCATGCTTGCGGAGCATTCAGGGTTACTGAGAAAGCTCCAGGTATCTGTCTTAGCACAGCAAAGAATGGTAACGCTCACTTTCCACAGTCTGAAAACAACTCTCAGTACCCTGCTACTACCTCATGTTGCTTCCTACCAGAGTCGAGAGCAACATTTCAGTGTTTCTCTTGCTTTTTAATTTATTTTTGCTAAACTCCAAGTCAAACTGAACCCTGGTCTACTTGAAAAAAATACAGAGATGTTATTTTCTCTTCCCTGGACACATTCACTTATCTGTACTTTAATTCACTCAAAACGCGGAGAAAAACGCATCTGTATTGAAACATTTGTATGGCATTGATTGCTCTCCATGGGATTATTCCGACAACAACTGTGTAACAACGTTAAGGTGAAAACAATCTCTGTAGCTTGTCTTGTGTGGGCTAACACCCCAGTGAGATGGACAAATAACCAAAGATGCATCTCTACTTTTCTCTGAGACCTGTCTTTTCAGTAAGTGTTTATTTACTAGACCTCCTGTTTACTTTTAGTGAGTGAATTATTTCTTGAAGGTAGAACAAATTCTGTCTTTCCACTTGTAAACACAATTTATTTTTATTGTAGTAAAACTATCCCATTAAGAAAGTTTTCAAAGATATGAGAGTAGATGTCATTTAAATTTGGTATAAACTCTTCAGATTTTTATAACAATAAATCAGACTAAAAGTATGATGACCCCACTTACAGCCAACACATCATTCCAGAATCATGACTTCCATTTTGTTTCTTACTCTTCTTCTCTCCCCTACATTTTTCTATCTCCCATAACACCTCTTTCACTTTCTTGTTTTATCCATCAACCCAGTATTCCTTCTTAATTAGATATTTGAGGCCACCAGAGACCCCTAACAGTACTGAGACTTAACAAAAATCATATTTGCCTGGTGAAAAGAAGTTGGCCTCCTCACCATGTGAGGAGTGTACCTCCTCACCATGATCCTTCAATGACTGGAGAGACAGGATACCTCGACAGACTTTGCTCAGTGTAATTCATGCTTCAATAGGTATTGTTCAGAGAAGACTTTAACTGTTCCTGAGACAATCAAGTAATATTTCATAGGAAATATGGTGTTTAGCTGAATCCTACAGGATGAGTAGGAATTTGCCAATGAAGGAAGGCATTTTGGATGAAAAAAGCAGCATATTAAGGGAACAGAGGAACTCAAGGAGAATTTGGAGAAAAGAAGTTAGTGCCTGGAAAGAAGGGTACTGAGAGGTGAATAGCCAAATATTAAAGGATTTTATCAGAGACCTGCCATCATCATATTAGAAGCAGTAAAGAAGATAAAATAATTTGGTTACCAAATTCAGGTGAAAATCTGTTGCCATATTCGCAATGAGTTGAGATGGAGTCAGGGGGATTAAGAGGCTGAGACAGAATTGAGAGATTTTTAGGAATCCAAAGCTGTATTAGTTAATGACGAAGTGCAGGAGGACAAGATGAGGGAGAAAGAGGAGGTAAAGGATAATACCCAGGTGTCATTCACTAAAAAAGAGAATGAAAGAGATATTGACTGTGACTGAATCAGCATGAGGAAGATGACATACCTGATTCTAGAAGAGTTGAGCATAAGTATCCTGTACTATGAGTTGACTTATACATGTGGGATTCTTTGTGTAGGTAGAAAAGTTGAAGTCATATGTGTGGATGCAATTACTCAAGGTAGAACATGTAAAATAAAAGGGAGATGGGATGAAACAAAAACAGCATTTGAGATTGTCTCAAGAATGTTGGTTTATGCCCCTACTGCTATAGTCAAAATCCAAGAGACCCTAATAAGCCTTGCCTTCCCCCAAATTACTGTAAGGGATATCAGCCATACTTCTGGGAAATCTCAAGTAGATATTCTCTAGTTGGCAAAATTAAAATATTTTCATCCTCTAATGACAATGACAGTACCAGAATCATCCACTGCCATTGATATCCTCTCTCCATCCTCTAAGATCTTAGATTACAGTTTTCAGGGGGCTATAGAAACAAATTTATCCTCTTTCTTATGAATACCCAAAGGAGTTGGTGTCACTATAATGTACTGTGTAATCTTTGAAAGTCCCTCCAGGACATCAAAACACTCATAAAGTAAAATTAAGTTTTGTCAGGTGAAGCTTTATCCAGTACTATTCAAGGAAGAAAGCAATCTTTTGACCTCTGGAAAACGACCTATTAGCCTTTCCCTCTAAAGAATTCCAGCGAAATTATTATAACTACAAGTGTATATTTAATAATGATAATTTAATAATGATAAAAAATGTTTAACTTTCAAGAATTCTGCTTGGAAATGGTAAAGCCGAACTTAACAAAGTTATATTACTAGTTACCACCTAGACAAGACCCTAGCTGTCCTCACCAGGAGCCTAATCACTTTAGGATGTGCGAATGTGCACAAATGCACACACAAACATTTACCTGAAATCTAATAGACGTTCCATGATCTTTTAAAATTTGTTTTGCTTTCCCTAAAATTTCTTCAGTTGTTTTTGCCTAACTCTTTTGGGTTAATAATTCCTCATAGCTACCATTTAAAGTATTTCTATTCTGTGCCAAACCATAGGAACTTCATGCTCTTTATTTCATTTCCTCTCCCAATGAATAAAATTTTCAAACCAGTTTTTTACATAAATCTGAATTTGAAATGCTAAATGAAAGGCTAAACAACTTGTTCAAGGTCTAACATCTAAAAGATGCACAGCCAGTATCTGAAGCTAAGTCTTTCTAACCCTAAAGCCCCTACTTCTTCGAAACACTGTCATCTCCAAATGAGCTGGGCAGATGGTAGTTTCTACTAATTTTAGGTTGTCTTAAGTCTGTTAATTTCAGACTTCAGCATTTAATAGCAACATTTTTATATTCCAGGAATTAGAAAAAGAATGGAAAATTCCAAAGTATTGTCAACAAGAGTACAATAAAAATGAAACACCCAGCAATAGGAACTCAATTGATATTCCCTGGATCTAAACTTGTCTAGACCAAATAACATTATTGATGTTATCCCATCTCAAAGGGTATGCTTGAACTTCAGGTTGTGAAGATTTAATTAAATAAATTAAATATTTTTAAATATATTCACTAAGAAATTATTTTATAAGGAGTCCAGTTTATCACAAGTAAAAACTTGAGATTCTGGCTGGCAGGGACTCAGAGTAATGTTCCTATCTTTGAGCTCTTGGCCCACTGCCATCTTGGCCATGTGGTACTCTGCAACAGCACAGGAGGAGAAAAATCACATGCCAGCACAGGCACCTGTCAGGACCCGTTGGGTGTTGAATCTCTTTGGGAACTAATAGGTGGCTCCCAAGACAGATCTGATTTAAGCAGAACATGATCCCCAAACTGTTGTCTTTCCACATGTTATTTTAGAACATGTGAACAGCACACTAAATAAATTGGTTGAAGAGCAACTTCAACTGGTTCAGTGTATGAGTATTGATTTTTTTTGTCCTTGAGAGCTTTAATGTAGCCACTCAAGGACAAATGAGGAAATAATTTCAAAGAATTCAGTCAACAGTAATTTTCTACATTATAAGAACAGGAAAGGGGAAATAAAAGATGAATGTTCTACCTAAATGCTATCCTTGGTAGCTCTATCCAGTCTTGGCAATGACAAAACTAAGTAAACTCTACCAAATGAAGGCAATGCAACCAGGAGGTGATTTTTTTTTTTTTTTTTTTTGTCTCACAGTTTATTATGCCACTGATCCTGCAAAAAAATTTTTTTAATTACTCTATGATGTCACTTAATCCCTCTCACCAATAAATACAAAAAAATCTGATTTTTGCCACAAAAGCGAAGCTCTTGCACAATAATCAGGGGGTTTTTTAAGCATTATTTATTCATTATAACTGAGAGTGTTAAAACAATGCAATTTGGAATAAACATATGCTTGGTTAATGTTATCCTTTAGAGAGGAATAAAAATTAATAATTTAAAGCCATATAATTGTTATGCATCTGATTTGATAGAAATGTACTCTTGAGATACAAGAGTGAAGAATTATTCAAAATCAGAAATACTGAAGGAATCACAACTTCCTGGATGGTTAATGTAATGTAATGTCTTCTGGAAACACAGAACGGCAGTTTCAAAAAATTTTTTAATTTTTTTCAGAGAGAAAGAGAGCGAACAGTAGAGAAAGGGCAGAAGGATGGAGAGAATCCCAAGCAGACTCCATGCCCCTCACGGAGCCTGACCTGGGGCTTGATCTCACAACTCTGAGATCATGATCTGATCTGAAATCAATAGTCAGATGCTTAACCAACGGAGCTACCCAGGCACCCCAAGAGTTTCAAACTCTATGTAGATTGTCATTTCTAGTAATGCAAAGAGAAATGTTGATCAATATTTTTGATAAATATCTTTTAAAGACTGAGAGGGTTTTTTTTTTAAATCTATGTCACTATTAACAACAAACTCTCATATGCTTTAACACATCAGTTTTGTCCTGTGTGATTTTATTTAAATGGCATAGACATTGACCTTTGAGTAGGATAGTGTCTTGTTGACCGGATTCAGCTGGAGCTGTATCTAGGTTGAGGTACCACCAAGTGTCTATGGTCTTATTCCAGATCTTCCAAGTCAGAATCTCAGGGGGTGTATTTCCATTTAACATCTTAGTGATTCTTATGCATGCTGAACGTTTAGAATCACAGTAATTCACATGGTGCCACAGAAATTTCCCATTTTGTCCATGTTTTAAATAACTTACATGGTTCCCCAATTTTAAGATAATAATGTATTATCTATATGTGATATAGATTTTATGTTAAACAATAACTAATACTTGAAGTGTTTATTTGGTGTAAGTACTATTTTAGGTAGTAATTCATTAATTTGAGTACTTCCAGCAATGGTATGAAGTATTATGTTTGCTGCCATTTTAGAATGAGGAGAAGAGGCAGAGAAAGGTTGAATAATTTTCTCAAGGTCACACAGCTAGCAAGCTGCAGAGCTAACTTTGGCCTCATGCACTATGGCTTCCAAAGTTTCATCTTAGAATACCAGATGATACTATGTTTTAAATGTCACTGAAAACTGGACTTCTTCAAAAGTCATAACAAAAGGAAGAAAATGCTCACAGCATATTGCTTTTTTGTAGCAGAATGAGGAGGAGGAAGAGAAGAAAGATCTTATGTAACAACATAGACACAGCAATAAAATTGGATAATATCACAGTGAGCGAGATGGCTAAAAGAGGTGAGAAAAGGGCCTTTTGTAAGAGAGGACTTACTCGAAATGTATTGGAATAAATGCTAAATAATAAATATAAGCAAATATTAAAACAAATTTTAATAAATATTGAATAAATATTTAAATGTGAATATATATTAAATATAAGTAAGATACAATAGGCAAAAATAAAATAAAATGCCAGTCTCTCAAATAAATATCCAGGGAATAGAGCATTCTAGGAAGAGAAAATAGTTTTGATGTGTTCATGTTGGAACAATAATCATCTTAATTTCAAGAAACAAAAAGGCCAGTGTGGCTGGAACAGAGTGAATGGGAGTGGTTCAGCATGAAGTCAAATGAGAGAGCCAAGCACAGGCCAGATCATGAAGAATCTAAAAAAAAGCATATTCCAGCAAGTACAGCAAAAGTGCAGAAAGAATCCAGAAGGTAGTGATGTAATGGTTGAACACACATTTGAGTTTGAAAGCAAAAGAATTTGCTTCAAGTTCTAGCTCTTCTGCGTCCTAATTGTTTAACATTTGCGAAATTACCTATTTTGACAGACCTCAGTTTTCACATCTTTATGCAAAAATAACAATGCTGCCTATCTTGCGGTTTTTGAGTACAAATTCATATAATGCATGTAAAGGGTTTAGACAAGTGTCTGGCACAAACGAAAGTGACTATTTTAGAACATTCGAGGGAATGCACTTTTATCCAGCTTGACTCTTACCTATGGGGTAGAGACATGAAAGATGAGTCTACAGTTATAACTGAAACCAGAATGAGTGGAACATAGAACAGACTATTTCATAAGTAGGAAAGAATCACTAAAATATATTTTAGCAAGGAAGTGGCATATCAGTGCTAGAATTCAGAAAGATTGATATAGCAGTTATTTGCAGAGTATTTTGGATCCTGGAGGTACAGAAGTAGGAAAATCAGTTAAGAACTGATTTAATTTGTTCTACAGTAGGGACCAAAAGGATGGGATGGATTGCCAACACTGCAGAGAGCAAACTGACAGGACTTTGTGACTAAGTAAATGAGAGCAGGCATCAAAGCTGGAGGCCGGAGAGAATAACTAAAATAGAGATGGTGATGGAAGAACCCAGTTTGAGTCAGAAGAAAATGACTCAGCTATAAACTCGCTGGTTTGAGATTCCAGCAGGTATCCAGCCAGCAGTTGAGAAAGCAGAACTAAAATAAGAGGGAAAGTCCTGGTTGGAAATGAAGGAAGGTTGGAAGTGAAGTACCATCAACGCTCAGATTAGAGCTGAAGGCTGCTGGATGGTGGGATATGGCTGCCAAGAGAAAAACCAAGATCAAAGAAAAGAATGTGAAGAAGGATGTAGCCCCAACATCCAAGTACATTCGACTGCTAAAACTAGGAGAAGGTGTCTGGGAATGTCAGGGAAGGTAGTGATCTGTATCCTCAAAGGACAGGAGAACATGAGGAGCAGATTCCGTATGTCACCTGCTGTCTATAAAGGCTACGTACCAATAATGAATTCAAACACTTTCATTTAGTGGATGCCAAACAATGAACTGGAAGACTGTTGATAGTGCTTTACAGTCAATGTTAAAGGGATATAAAAATTTTGGGACCTATGACTTTTTTCTGATATATATCTAACTCCTTATAAGCCCTTATAAGGTATTTGCTTCAAATGTCTTTTTTTTCTTATATATATCTAATTTCTTTACAAGCCCATATAAGGTATTTGTTTTAAGTGTTCTATTTCTACAGAGTAACTTCCTGCAAACGTTGTGAAATACTCAGACCATGAATAGCTACCTCCAAAATAGTCCTTTTAACAGCACTACATTTTTTTTCCTTTGACATAGTAGCTAAAGGTGATAAAATTATTTCCTCTTTAGATGATTCAAGTCCAATGGTAGCATTTAGGAGTACATATTAATTGAGGCATTATCACAAGATCTTTTTAACTGCTACACTTTTTTTCTCTAACTTTAACCATAACAGAAACAAAGTAGAAACAAAATCTGGTAGTATGAATAAAAATGATATGCATTGCTTTTATTTTACTAGTTATTCAACTCCGTATCTCCCTTTGTGTTATATAGACTAGAATTCCAAGCTAATAGGGAAAAAAAAAAAAGGTTTTTTTTCCAAACAAGCTGATATATAAATATAATTATGAATGAGATTAAAAGACAGCACAACTGATATAAAATATTGAAATACTAAGACGAAGTTTATGTTAATAAACTTGACAATGCCAAATAAGTATCTTGAAAGCTGTAACTGACAGTCTGAGGGGTTTGAAGTGGCGGGGGGGTGGGAGGTTGGGGTACCAGGTGGTGGGTATTATAGAGGGCACAGCTTGCATGGAGCACTGGGTGTGGTGAAAAAATAATGAATACTGTTTTTCTGAAAATAAATAAATTGGGAAAAAAAAAAAAAAAAAAAAAAAAAAAAAAAAGAATCCTATACAAGAAATAGTAAAGATGTAAGTCAGTTTTTTCCAGTCAGGCGGGGTGGGGGGGAGGGAGTGGGCTGACCTCCTGTGCTTCCTCTTTTGTTTTCTCTGTGATAAGATATAATAAAGAATAAAAGCTAACTTGAGAAAAAGGTAGCTTTCTTCAGTCCCATAGCACTCTATGAATAAAAAATTAAGGAATGCATTTTTTTTCTAAAATAAAAATTTTGTGGGGATTTGATTTTATTTTCCTATTAGTAATTGGAGAATCTAATCTCTTTAAATAGTGGAAAAATCCATGTAAATCTAAAAACATTTAGTTGTTAATTCGCATATAGTGTATATATACTTCAATCCTAAATCTAACTATTGAGATCAGAAATTTGCATCTTAGCTCTATCACTGATTAATACAACATATTTTTTTAATTTTATAAACTTTAATACTTGATCTAGCAGTCTGGTTTAACCAATGCTTTTTTTAAAAAGTTATCAGGTAATCTAGGCAGGGCTTTAATTAAACATGTATAGACTTGTAAATAAACCATAAATGGAAGTGCATAGAAAAAATGATTATTGGTTATTAAATAACAAAAGTTAACAGTTGTTGAACTCTTACCAAGTATCAGATAATGTACTTACTAATTATCTGTATTACTTCAATGTTCACAATAATTTCATAATTAAGTACTGTTATTTTATAGTCAAATGATTAATTTGCCCAAAGACATGCAACATAAATGATGAAATTGGGCTATGCGCCCATTGGTCTAACTCTACAGTGCTCCTCGCCACTCATCTACACTGTGGGTAACTTTCATTGTATTTATTTTTCATAATATTCACTATATATAATGTAACAGTGAAATATGAAGAATATTCTAAATCACCTTCATTGAAAATGTAAAAATTCTCATTTCACTGAGAAGAAAATCCTTATATGTCTCCATGATCTAGAATAGTATTCCTAACAAAGTTTAAGACAAAAGACTGTGGAGCAAAAAAAGAGAAATACACCAGAAATACACCAATATATGCTCAAGCCCACCTCCAAAATCCAGAAGTTCTCCTTTCCTTCTCATGCTTTATGTATCTTTCAAATACTCTTTCTCATCCTGGAATATTGTTTTCTGCTTCTACAACCCACTTTGGGGCTAGGTTTATCCTACAGGTCACCACTCACATTTTACCTTCCCAGGAAGCCCTCCTGCCACCATTCTTTTTTAGGTGCCTTTCCACCTGGTGACCCTCCTTCCTTGTCAGTCATAGGTGTCCTCATCCTCAGCCCACATACACAGTATGCTAACTCTTTGTTTATACTCCGGTCTCTTTTAGACTATTAGACCCCTCCAGTCAGAGACAATGATTTTTTCATTCCTCTGAACTTAGTATCAAGTTGTAAAAATGAAAGATTGTTATTTTTCTTCTATCTCCGAGGACTTCCATAATGTCTACCAGAGACTCAGCACTCAAAAAGTATTTTTTTCTTCATTTTCCCTTTTATTTTTTTATTGTGAACTTTTTTTATTAACCTATAATGTATTATTTACCCCAGGGGTACAGGTCTGTAAAGCATCAGGCTTACACCCTTCACAGCTCTCACGAAAAGTATTTTTTGAATGAACAAATATTTTTAAAAGTATCTCATGGTTGGTGATGTATTTTCTCATGTGTTACATCAGTTAAATTTTAAATCAAGCCTGTGTGGTGTGTGTAATGTTCTTCTTTTTGAATAATGAGAAGCCCAAGACAAAAGTTAAAAACCTTGGCCAAGGTCACAAATGCTCCAAAAACAAAAACAAAATGAGATCCAAACACCTGTCTTTGGACTCTGTCCAGTGTTGTTTCTTTTACAACTCAGATGAAAAGTTGGTCTCCTAGGAAAATACAAGTGGTGCTTCTGATATGCCAAATTTCACACTCAAAACATGTACCACATTGAAGCGGTAGCTTGCCACAGGAATTTAATTTTCCATCCCAAGTTAAATGGACAAAAGAAGAGTGTTCTTTAATTCAGTAACTGTTTAATGTAGAGTACATAGGTAGGAAATAATAAATACAATCTTGGCCCTTGAGAGAACTTAAGTTTGGTAGAAAGAATCAGAGAAAAACACAAATAACTGTAATTCAAGGCGATAAAGAGATGTTATGAGAGGGTCAATAGTTCACTGGACAAATCTTTATTGAGCAATTAGTTCCATATGTCAAGCCTGATGCAGTGTGTGAGGTATGGGAGGATTTTAAAACAGGGAGTTAGAGGTTCCCAAAGGCAAGAGATGTCATCCAGAGGGCTGGATTAAAAACAGACTCATGGAGTAGGATAATCTGAGAGGAAGCTCAAATTGGTGGTTTCAAAGGATGAGGGTCATCATTCTGTAAGACCCTGAGACATTAAACAAAACGTACAAGAAAGGGGCACCTGGGTGGCTCAGTGGGTTAAGCCGCTGCCTTCGGCTCAGGTCATGGTCTCAGGGTCCTGGGATCGAGTTCCGCATCGGGCTCTCTGCTCAGCAGGGAGCCTGCTTCCCTCTCTCTCTCTCTGCCTGCCTCTCCGACTACTTGTGATTTCTCTCTGTCAAATAAATAAATAAAATCTTTAAAAAAAAAAAAACGTACAAGAAACATGAAAGGCATGTTTTGAAGACAACCAGGTTAATTAGAGTGATAAGGGGACAACAGGAGGAGGAATGTGATGTTAGAACCTTCAATGCCAGCCTAAGGAGCTCACAATTTGCTAAGCAATGGGGAGCCATTGAGTTTTGAGCGGCAGAATGACATTATTAGAGCTGGGATTTGTAAAGATTTATCTACCAGGTGAATGTAGAACGCAGTAAGAAACTCAAGTTTTCAAAGCTACGGATGATAAAGTAACATCATTTAATTACACCATTATATCACAGAAAATATTTAGGTGTTCCAAAATAAACACATTCTTTTAGTTTATTTCCCTAAAACAGATGAAACAATTTTAAGAGAATCCCCATTGATGAGTTTTCGTACTAAACGAAATGCCTATTAAAGCGAGAGATTGCAACTCAGTACACTTCGATTAGATTTGATACTTTTTGGAACTAAACTCCCTTTGGTGGGTGTAGAGAACTTTGCAGATTTAAAAAGAAGAAGAACATGAAGCACACAGCAATTTTTCATCGTTATTACAGGTGACATCTAAACTGGCAGAGTGCAGACAAAGGAAAGGCATATAAATTAGATAAATAAAAGGATTTCTTTAGACTCATCTACAAACATCAATAGAAGTATATGAAGAGATAATGAACTTGTCTAAGGGTAGCTGCTGCTGAATGAGTAAGCCCAAATATCTTTCAATTCCAAAATGTCAAGTCAGGTTTGATTGCTATTTCCCAAAAGTAGTTATTTTTAGGATATTTGCCTTTCACATATAAGTTAACCTAAAATATTTTAGGTATGAGGTGTCAAATTTAATTGTGTTGATACTAAGTATATACTGCTAAATATAACTAACAATTTACATCCCTTCATGCCTTAGGGGATCAACTTCCAAGAATTAACTAGATGTTTTACAAGAAGACACTTGTTATAAGGGCAGGGGGGAAACGCTGTGCCTTTGAATCTGGCATTTATGGGCACTGAATAAATAGTTCTTTAATGATAGATATTTTATGCTAAAGAGATACGACTTTCAAACTAGATGGTGTTAGGTAGCCAAGAAACACTGTGGGTTGGTTAAATTCTATGAGACAATCTAGTAAAGAAAAATTCTATTGTCAATTAAATTTTGGAAATTTGCGTGTCTCTTTCCTTTGGAGCTATATACTATGTATTAAGCAGCATGTAACAAACTCTAATATGCTAAAAATAAAACTTACTTAACTTTATTCAACCCAGTGTTTTCCAAACTTAGGTGATCATAAAATCTATTTTCTTTTAACATCCATTTATATTCCATGCTGACTTCAGGAAATACTGTCAGAGAACAAAGAAGACAGCATTACCTTCCAGGGAAATGTGAAGTTTTAATAAAAGATCTGTTCACCACTAAACCCACTTCCCCAAACAGTTGTTAGTAGAATTCTGGTCTGGTTCAAGCTATGGGGTGATCCAAATTTGAGATCAGGATTCCCATAGTTGTATTTAGTGCCGCCTCAAAAATTGAAAATTATCTCTGATTATTTTGTCTCTCCATCTCTGCTGCCTCTGTTCAATGTTTTCTGTGTTCTGACTATGTAACAAGGAGCTTAATACATTCTGATGAAAAAATGGTGAGCAAACCCCCATGGTCTCTTCACCTTCAAGAAACAAGCAGTATAGCAGAAAAGCCCAGAAAGAGCCTGGCATGTTTTTGTTAAGGAGGACCCCTCGCACTGTGGGAACACAGATTACTAGTGTTCATACTGCCTTGATGGATTAAGGCAGTCATATGAATAAGCTGAAAACTGAAGAATGAGTAGGTAACAGAGAAGGAAGAGTTTCATCAAGACCTTGATGTGGAAGAGCATGACTTGTAGGAAAAACATAAATCATTAATTCATCCGATCCATGCAGTAAGGAGCCCAAAGGAAAATCTTTTCCTTGTCGTTGGATTTCCCTTCTCAGGAAAGTTTAGAAACACTACCCAAACCCTGGTACTTGTAGGATAATCCAAAGGTGAGGAGAGATAGCACAATGCCTTTGAGAAGCTTGAGATAGTTGCTCTTACTTGGAGATAAGAGGTGAACCCTGGACTCCCCCTTCCGGATGATTTAAACTCAGAGCTGCAGAGGGGCAACACAGCTACCCAACTCTCTCTGAAGTGCTCCTCCTTCTGGGGCTTTCCAAGCCTGGAAAAATTCCTTCATACAGCCTTCCACTCGAAGGCATGATTGTTTTTTTTTTTTTTTAAGATTTTATTTATTTATTTATTTGACAGACAGAGATCACAAGAAGGCAGAGAGGCAGGCAGAGAGAGAGGAAGCAAAGCAGGCTCCCCGCCAAGCAGAGAGCCCAACACAGGGCTCGATCCGAGGACCCTGGGACCACAACCCAAGCCGAAGGCAGAGGTTTTAACCCAACCACGCACTCCTGATTGTGATTTTAAGTCAAGGCCAGAACACTTAACTGGGGCAGACTATAGCTATCTGAAATATGTTCCCAAAATACAAGACATGTTTGGATACTTCTGGCCAGGACTATATGGATCGGATTACATCTGGACAAAACACTAATGTGTCTTTAATGAGGAGGTCCACTGGATTGTGAAACTGATGTGTGTGTCACATGGAGGCAAAAGGAAAGAGTTTCTAAAATTGAAAACATTAGCATCATTCACAAAAACTCAATAGAACACCAAACTAACAGCATTCTAATAAAATGAAGATTAAAATATTTTAAAAATGAAAACCTGGAATATGATTGTATGTGACATTTTTAAAAGGAAACATTCATAGGGGGATGTGAATCATTTATCATTCTGACCAGACCTTTCCCTAGTCTTTTCTCTTTAAAGTTGAAAATAGTGCAATTATTCTGTTATGCTTCATAAAATAGTAAATTCTCTCCAATTACTGCAAATGCATGGTAGCAATAAAATGCTTGTGTAGAACAACACACTCCCCATGGTCATCTTGGAATTTATTACAATATCATAAAATTATAACTCTGAGAAGAGTTTCAAAAACATGTCCAGCTTATTTTCCTTGCCTCTGGGCAGGACTGGGTTGCAAATAATTCCAGAAAAATAACTACCTAAGAGTAGATCTAACAATTATTCTTGTTGGCTACAGGGTTCAATTGCACTTACATAAAGACAAATATTTTCTCCATATGGCACACTTCTGAATGTTTCATTACGTTCCTTTCAGCTGCATTCTCAAAAATTCACCTTCTGCCACCTCCAGTGAATGGTCTTTAAACAATGACAATAATAACATCAATCTATCGATGACTTTACCTCATGAACTTTTGAAGAAATGCTTTCATTTTTTTGCCTTGATATTTCTGTTTTCCTCTAGAAGACAGGACGGCCTACACAAATTTTTAACCACTTCTAGGTGAAATATCAAAAAAGTGTCTTAAGGGCAGTAATCTAGACTCTGCACAAAAAAATGTGTTGTTATTCCCACTGAAGCCGTAAAGTGAGCACAGCTTCCTCTACTGACATTATAGAACATTAGTCATTTTTAAACATTGTAATTATGAATTTTTGCTGGGAACATGGGAGATGCCATGTTCTTCTGTGAAGTTTTGTACCATCTACTGTTCTCCTTTTATACTGAGCACGTTCTCTAGGCTCCCTTTCCAGAGCCTGCCCTTCCACAATTTAGTGCTGCTTTGAGCATTTCCAGACCAGTTTGGAGACCATCCATTAGTCTGCCAACTGAAGATGTATTAAGTTCCTATAAAATCTTCGTCTTCCCCACATTCTGCCCCAACTTCACATTCTGCCCCAACTTCAAAGGGCAGAGGGGTAGACGGTAGTGGCCTGAACAGGGTAGCAGGTGACCTTTGAATTAGAAAGATCTGTCTGATAGCCGGGTCTGTCACTGACTCACTCGATGACCTTGGAAATGTCCCTTACCTTCCCTGAGTTTCAGGTTCCTGTCTTTAAATGGAAGTAAGGATACCTACCTCCTCAGATAGAATAAGAATTAAGTGAGATAATTTATGGGAAGGAAAAATAGATGGCTGGCCAAACAAATTGACACTCAGCCCATGTTTGCAGTCACTGTTTCTATTATTATTGCTGATGTTGTTGTTGTTGTTGTTGTTGTTAGTGGTATGGCTACTAGGAACGCCAAAGCACAGAAACCCGAAAAGCTCAGCAAAGGTTAGGACGGGTATTAGTATTCCCTGGGAGACATGGTTGGGATATTATTTATGCTGACAAGGAGGTGTGCAGTGTGGAATGGAGATGACAAGGTATTTTTTTTCCTGTGGGGTGATCAGTTACTGACTTAGAATGCACAGAAAGTCACTGATAAAGCAAAACATCCTCTTATTTATATCCCACCTTATAGATGGGGAACACAAGGCTACAGTATTCATAGGGCATGTCCGACATGGTTAAACTAGGCTTGAAACCCTGGATTTCTGAGTCCAAAGTCCGTGATATACCCACTTAGACCAGAGTCTTTCCCCTTTTAGTACATCAGTCCTTCCTATAGCCTTCTCCAATCAGTCAACCTCTTAGTCATTGCCTATTTTGAATTCTCTTATATGTTATACTCACTTTATTACAGCATAATTTTTTGCTCTACTTTTTCTCTTAGTACTAAATCATGAGTTCCAAGAGGCCAAAGAGAATTCCCTATTCATGTCTATATCTCAAGGCCTACCCCTGAATTTTATTTCCACCTGTAGAAGATGGGGTGGACCAGTCTTCCTGCCCCCGCCCGCCCACACCGCAGAGAGGAGGGCAGCCACGGTTCTTTCTGGGCCCCTCTGAAATTCACAAACACTTCTACGAATGCAGAAGCATCCGTGTAGAGATTGGTGGGTAACATATATGAATAAAGAAGCTGGGGTAGAAAATTTAAAGCCTTTCAGATCTGGTCTAAGGATAAGTTCTTGAGTTTAGGAACTGTTTCTTGAAAGTCCTGTTACTGGAGAGATTAATCTACCAGCAATAATCAAGGACAGATTAGCAAGAGACGGAAGTTCCAGTGAAATCATTCATGGGCTAATTAAATTCCCTCTCCACTCAGTTTTGCTACAATTAAAATAATAAAAGATCTGTTTACATTTCTGATGCCTTGATATGTATTGAGAGATACAATCTTCTTAAGTAGGTTTTCCCTTTGCTTTTCTCTGCTTTAATATAATACAGTCATTATCCGTGTGGGCCCGCAGTGCCCTGTGTTAAATTCACCAACTGCTGTTCTGCACATTCCCTCAGCCAATTTATTTCAATTTCAGAAGGAGCAACCAACTCCACAGTGGATGTCTGCTGACTGCAGTTCCACACCATCACTCTTCAGGAGTAAACGCATATCAAGCTAAAAGCTTCCATGCGTGAACACAAATGTGCTCTGTCCCCCAGTGGTGGGAGCAGCAGCAGCTCCGGGCATGACATACCCATTTCTGCACCTGAGGATCAGAGCTAGACAGCTCACCTGCCTCTAGCACAGGACTGGATTTTTATGTTACGCAAACCACTATAGAAAAATGTAAGGGATCATAAATACTTGGCGTAGAGAAGACTTTCACACTAGTCGTTACCCCACATAAGAGCTGGGTGTGTTGAACCACATAGCTGGTGGTGACCAAATATCATAAATGGGGGGAAATGATAGAATTCTGAGGGTAATGGCTTAAAACTTATAATTTTCGTGGTGAGAGGTTTAGAGCCAAAGTGTTCAGATATTGTCCACAAATGTCTATCATTGACCTAAAATAATTGTGTTTACTAAATAAAGTTGTACTGAGTAGACGCATGAGGTAGAAAAAATTTACTTTAAAAAAAGTAAAAAAATTTACTGACCCAGAGACAGTAAATATGCTCCTTTGTCCCTATGACCTCCTCCATCTTGTCCCTTATTTTCTCTATATGCTGATTCCATCGAATAAGCTGATCTTTGTAGAAAAGACCTAGCCTGTTATTTGACAAGATTCTTTATTCTTGAACAACATCATCACTTCTCCCATTATCTTGCACTTGAGTAATACATTAGAATGAGCCAGGTCACTACTGAATATATGTACTTACGAATTACTGGTTATGTATTGCCACACTCCAGCTTAAACTATGATTTTCACACAGAAGTGGACGCTTCTAGAAATGCAGGTATAGCAATCCATTTGCAAATTATATATGATGACAGGGTCAAATATTTTTCAAGTGTAAGATTATGCAGTTTTTTCCCATGCAATTTGAATCAACAAGCCATTTCATTCAAGTCTACATAACATTATCACAGGGTACAACTGCCGCAAAAACCAACAACACACGTTCTGCTCTTATTTAAAGCAATAATCACATTTACCATCTCTGCTAGGTAATAAAGCTACAGCACTCGTATAGAAATGAAAGAGGAAGAAAAAGGAGCATTTAGGGATTCGCAAAGTTGAGTCAAACACTGTCCATGTGTTACCTCCTCTCGTTCCACAACACAAAAATGAAGTAGCTATTTTCTGAGTTTTGGGGGGTATTAAGTAATTTACCAAATGTGTCCGGCTGGCTGTTGAATGCTATAGCGCCACAGGCTTCTCTCCTGAGCACTCTGTTCTTCCACGGTACATGATTTCCCTGGATGCCCTGGTCTCTTTACATGATTTCAGCTGCTACTTATAGACTCTGATGAGCCTCCAATCCATTATTGCCCACCATCACCTTTCTTCTAAACCTCAGACCCATATACCCAGCCGCCTATCAGATAGCTCCCTTCCTTATCTCCCCAGACACTTCCTCCTCCAAACATCCTCTACTGATTCCCCTGTTCTCTCTACTCTGTCCACTGTATTCTTCAGTGGTTGCGGGTACCACCATCCAGCCAGGGTAGGAGAGAGCGGGTCATTTTATTTCTCTCAACTACCCTTAATATCCTTCTATAAATTTCACCTCCTCAATGTCATCCAAGTGCAACTGCCTGTTCTCTCCACCCTCAAACCTCTCTTTACTATGTCTATCATCATGAACGCCTCACAGTTTCTCCTACCTTCAGTTTTAACCCCTTCCACCGTGTCTCCCACAACACTGCTGGAGAAATCTGTATAAATAATGTAGATAGGCGATTGCCCTTTTAAAAACCTTAAGTGGCTCTCCGTTTCCTGTAGAAAACAGGATGAACTCCCTAATGGGGCCCTCTGTGACCTGGTTTGTGCTTTCTTCCATAAACTTCATCTTTCTTCATCCCCCACCCCCACTTTATTCTCTGGAAACACCAACTCCTTCTATTTTTTTCTTACATGATTTTTCTTTGGTCACAATATCCCTTCAACTTGGAAGTCCTTCTTATTTACACCCTCACTTTTTCTACCTGATTCGTCCTCCCCCTTTAAGATTCAGTAAATGTCACTATCACCAGAAATCCCACTTGACACAGTCCTACAAAAACCAGAATGGTGGGTTTATATTTGGAAGTTCCTAAGTGTCTGAAGAGTTGAGTTGACATCATTGGTGTTTGAGCTTAGTGGGCAGAAATATATGCTTGCAAATGAACTTGAAAAACCCAAGACTTGCTGAAACAAATAGAGAGGAACAGTTCAAATCATTCTGGAAAATTCCTTTATTTCCTGAATTAACTCGTAAGTTGTTTTTTCCCCCCTAAGCTGAATTACTTAAATAGCTTTATTCTCCCCTTGAGTAAGGATGGAAACTAATCAGGCATCCTCCAATACACAGAGGGAAAAGTATCATCTCCCTTCCTCTTATCTTAATCCCCAGTATAGCCAGATGTAGTGAAGATCCCAGCTGCTTCCTAAAGCAGTGCTGTGGGGCAACAGGATCCAAAAGGCTGCGCCAGCCAACCAAGCTTAACGTTTGCATCCAAAGGCCTACCCAGATGCAATAAATTCAGCTCTCCAGCTCCCTGCTCTCTGCTGCTTATGGGAAGTTTTACCACACAAAGAAATGGGCCTGTGCTTAGGGGAGAAAAACGTTTACCCAAGTCAGAACATTCTGTTGCCTCATGTGGTGATGTGAACCTTATCAACTCAGGAGAATAGAGCAATTAATTTTTATTTAATTTTTAAGGTACAAAAAAAGATAAAATCAGGTCCAGTTAGCTTCTCACGTTTGCAAGGTAGTTCATCTCAAGTTTCTGAAATAGAACTTGCTATCATTAATATATTTTACATTTATGATAAAGGAACAGAGGAAGAAGCCTCCATCATTGAATTGAGAACAAATATTTTCCTCTTCTAGTTTTTGTACTAGAATATGTATACGTATTTGTATGAATACGTATTTTTACAAGATTAAAATAAGTAGGCAAAAAAAGTACAAATTGCAAAATTTGAGACAGAAATCTTAGAACAGCTTCAGGGTGCCCGTGTTTCTTGAATTTCAACTTAGCAGCCAGAATTTTACAGTCACAGTATGTAATTTGCCTAAAATGACATAAGTTATCAGAAAGCTAGACTTGCATGACACATGCTTATCCAGTACCTTCTAGGATACTTCTGTTCCCCCCTGTACCTTAGCTGAGTGAAAGAAAAGCATAGGGGGGAAAAAAGGACTCCATATGAAAAAATGTGTATTTATCAAATGTTTCAAGTGATTAAATATGTGATGAAGTTTTAAGAGAATTTCCTTCAGTGTTTTATTTGGATAGCTTGGAGGGAGGCTGGGCATCACCTAGATCCAGATTTCTTGCTTTGCAGCTAAGAGTTAAATGTACAAAGCAGGGGGTTACTCATTCATGATTAGGCCTCCAGTATCTGCCTTGACTTCCCAGTCCCCTGACCCAGGAGGAAGCTCCACTGCACCCTGCAAACTTTTCTGCTTTTCAAAAAGCAATTACATAGGAGTGTGAGCCAGTGTTCGGAGGAGCAAAGGATAATACAATGTTTCACATCTGCGCAAGTCATCTATGTGTAGTCTCAAATTATCTTTCAGAGAATAGTGTGGCCTTAGTCCACAACGTCACACTGTTCTGTGTATGTACTCCGGGGTTGGGGTCTGTTTCTCTTCCCTGAAATTACTCCTAGTGTGTCTTTTCTTTCCTCTCCCTCTGGCAAACCCATTTCCCAATCAGGGGGATCCCATTGTTCACATCCACTCCGCTCATTGCTCTACCTGACTCCTAGCATGTGGGGACTGAGTTTAGCTGCCAAGAGACCTACTTCAAACCACCTCCTTTCCAGGCATTCCCGGAGTTGGTGTGTGAATGGTATTGGTCTCTAGAAGCAGTCAACCTCATATGCTAATTGAAGGTGAAAGTTTTTTCTCTCCGTTGGGTTTCTCTAATAGCCTAGAACAATCTGAAATAGAATATAGAGTACACTTTTAAGTAACATCAAATAAATCTAGAAAGAAAGGTAGACTGCTATTCGACATTGCTAGTCTCTTGCTGATTTCGGCAGCAGGGTCTCTGGAACGATGTATTCAATTTTGTCCTTTCGACCTCTCCCCACTCGGGGCCACAAACACTCATCATCCATCTCCGTGATCACCCAAAAGCTACTCTGGGGCCTGTTCCTAGCTAGGTATGCCTTGGAGAAGGTTTAAGGTCGGCTTAGTGAGTCTGCTAAACGTGTATGGAGCCCCCTGACATGCTACTAAAAGGGAAATTTTCTTACTAGCTGTTACCAAAAAAAAAAAAAAAAAAAAAAAAAAAATCTGAAGCCCTGTAGGGTTTTTCATGTCCCAAGGACAGACTTTATATGGAGGAGAAGTCAAACCTTTTTTTTTTTTAAATCAATAACCTGTCAAGGGACTAAATAATATACAGCATAGTAGATACCTTTCAAGTCAACGCACATTTATTCCTGATACATGATAGCCAGACTTAGCCAAAAATGAAAAATCCTGATCCCCCTAGTAAACGGAAACTAAGAAAAGCTTCATTTAACCGTAGGTATCTTCTGTGTAACATATTTCCTGGCAAGATTTTTAAGATCCTCCAAATTACAGAACTATAGCACATGTCTTAAGCATACCCTCTTTCCTCAAACTTATCATCACTCATATAATTAGGTATAAAAGACTACAGAAATGATAGGAAGTTCCTTCAACAAAAGGTCAATAAACAAATTTACACTCCAAATAAGTGTGTGAATTTTAACGAGTTATTAAAAGTTTCACATCAATTAAGTTTTTATTAAATTTGAATATATCTGATCCAGATTCCAAATGTGATAAGTAAAGCCATTTTTTTTTCTGGTCACATATAAGTTCTATTTATTTTATTGCTGATAAATTAAGTCTGGAAAGTTTGTGTGAGAAATATGGAAATAAAATATTGGGACCATGATATTTAAGGTGTTGCTTTGTTTCTACCAAGTCCCTAGTAAATAATAAATTCTTCATTATTTTCAGAAAATGGGGTTTTGGTTTTCCCCCTATTGTCCAAGCCACCAACTTACTATTCTATTAATCCAACTTGCTCAATTTTTTTTGAATAAATAATGATACCTCCTAACTAAGATGATCATTAACATCCATCATTTTTAAAAGTACTTTGACAGAAAGTGATGAATTATGATGAGAGGTGAGCCTGGTTTTACAAGGGATATTTTTCCCTTCTTGCAGGAGTAAGTTCTACAACCACCCCCAGAAATGGGCTTATTTAATTAAGTTATGATGAAAAGAATGAACTATCTTTTAAAAGCTTCGAATTCATCTGCCATCTAATCCACATGTTTCTAAGGGGTTCTAACACCAAGGAAGACAGAAGCTGGCGGATTCCTTGGGGAAAACCTACCTGACATTCCCATCTAGCTAGAAATGGGTCTTATGTTGGCTGCCTCAGCATTGTAATTTCCATCACTAAGCCCAATTCTTTGAGCCAGCCCATTGCTTCCAGTTACTCATCTCATGGCCCCATGAGTGTGGAGGTGAGGAGTGGGGGCGGGTGGTAGGAAGTATTTGCAGAAAGAAAACAGAAAAGGGTAAGTGTCCCGTGACCAACTTAGTAGAACTGATTATCAGATTCCTTGCTTCTACTTCAGAAATCAGAAAGGAAGAGAATCAAAGAAGAAACAAAATAGGCAATTATGTTAAGAAGAATAACACCTGCCCTTCCAGATACTAACATCACCCCCCCTTCTACAGATAAGGGAACTGAGGCTCATAGGACTAGAATGACTTGTTCAAGCCTGTGCTCCTAACCATAGCCCTGCATTACCATATTGCCAACAGTCCATTCACTTATAACTTTAGAAACACGTGTCCTGCATGGGTCCAGTTCCTCCATGCATGTCATCTTACTACGTATTTTTTCTTCTGGCTAAAATAAAATGGAAGCATTTTACAGTGGACAGATGTCTAAAGCTTTCGTTTCCCATTTTTGGTGTTAAGACCCAAAGGACTGTTTTTCAGAGTCCATAGTCTCTCATGGTTCACCTCCCCTTCCAATTTACCCAAATTCCCTACTACTCTCTAACGCCCCTTGTCCTCCATGCTATTGGTTATGCTCACAAATGAGTGAAACCATATGATAATTGACTCTCTCTGCTTGACTGAAAAACAGTCTGAGGGGTTTGAAGTGGCGGGGGGGTGGGAGGTTGGGGTACCAGGTGGTGGGTATTATAGAGGGCACAGCTTGCATGGAGCACTGGGTGTGGTGAAAAAATAATGAATACTGTTTTTCTGAAAATAAATAAATTGGGAAAAAAAAAAAAAAAAAAAGACCCAAAGGACTCAAATTAGTGATTCCTTATAAACATGAAAAAAAAAAAAAAAAAACAGAAACACTTTGTAAAAATTACTAAATAAAAGTTCCTGCTTCTATGGCCAGTAAATTGACAACAAGAAACACTGAATAGCTTCATTCTTCAATGAAGTGAAGAGGGAGCTAATTAAGAACTCTTACAGACACTGGTGGGAGAAATACCCTTTTCACCCTGCTTCTATTTTTGTGGTTGCTCTTGTCATGTTTTTAGCTAACACTTGTCAAACACATATGATGTTCCAGGCATAGGACAAGAACCTGCATCTATGTACTGAATGCTTGCCACACCCCCATGTATTCACAGACTAAAGCCACAGTGAAAGTTTCAAATGAAACTCTTATAGATAGACCAGGATTAACTCTCTAAAACTCACATTATTTACTCTACTCTAAAAAAGGCAGAAATATATCACCTTTCAAAATTATGTAGCCTACCTTAGGGAAGAATTCTCTGGCACCAATGGGATATAACAGAAATAGGATAGATACCCAGTGTTAGAATATACTCTTTGCAACATTTTTGTTGTATCAACTTGGAGGCAATACCCAACCTCTCAGAACTTCCATTCCCCAACCTGAAAAGAAAATTATGATACCAAACCCAAGGACATGAGGAAAGACTTAGACAAACTATAGATGACCTGGGAATAAGAGAGCCTAATATGAGTACTTTTTTTCATCACCATTACCAGCATCTTTATTCCATGGTATGTTCTCTGCTTCTGATAGAAAATCCTCCAGGTAGCGGTTGAATACATTGTATATATATGAATGTATATGTGTTTGCATACACATACATATGGAAGGGGGATTTTTTTTTTAATTTGGTGACTAGATGATTACATCCCTATTCCTTTTTGAGATTATCAAAGGTCCAGACCATAAAAATTCAGGAAGTATGGAGTAGTGTTAGTATTAGTAAAGGTCTCAATTCACTTCAAATGAGGTTAAAGGGAGAAAAAAAAGTTTAGACATTGTGAAAGATAAGGGAGAGAAGTAGAAACAATTGAGTGGGGGGGAATACATTAAGTGTTTCTTCTCCATTCTCTACCGTTGTGTGATTTTTATTTTTCATAAGGACTATACAGCATCAACATACACACCCTTGATTCTTGTTCTTTCTAATAGAGACTAATCCACTCCATCTTTGGTATATGTCTTAGGGTTTAGCAGACCACTTTATCTCAGAAAATTAAATCACAAAACCCTCAAGAAAATTGGATAGAAACCCTTAAAAACTGTGTAAGTGGAAAATAACAAGCCAGTTTTTTTTTTCTTTCTAATTCAGGATTCTGTTCTTCCTTGACAGACATTTTAAAGTAACAAAAATGTTCATAGCTCTTGTATTACTTACACAAAACTTAAAACATGAAAAAAAAAAAAACCTGTGATTTTCTCGACTGCTCTAATGTCAATATCACGTTGTCAATAGGTTTGTGATATTCCCAAAACAGGAATATGCACTCTTCCTGGAAAACGAGCTTTCACAGGTTCTCTCTGGTCTCTATTCAAAATCCACCTTGCCAGCAACGCCTGGGTGGCTCAGTTGATTAAGCAGCTGCCTTCGGCTCAGGTCATGATCCCAGCATCCTGGGATCGAGTCCCACATCAGGCTCCTTGCTCGGCAGGGAGCCTGCTTCTCCCTCTGCCTCTGCCTGCCATTCTGTCTGCCTGTGCTCCCTCTCTCCCCTCTCTCTCTCTCTCTGATAAATAAATTAAAAAAAAAAAATCCACCTTGCCAAAGATGCCTTTCATAACATCCTTGCCCACCCCATAACGGCCCATCCAGTTTTTCTGACCTTTATTTTCTTCAGAGCACTTGTTATCACCATGGGACATCTATCTGTTTAGTGTCCTTCTCAAACCATTGGAATGCAAGCTCCCATGAGACCGGAGACTTTCTTTTGCTCACTACTGTATGGCATGAAGAAAGAATTTAGTGACTGCTTGTTAAATGAGTAAATAGTAAAACAACAAAGTCTATCATTTAGAAGAGTAAAGCCCTTAGTTATTGGATTTCAGAAACTGGCAAAAACTAATTACCAGCACATTTAAAATATGGCTTCTATCTTTATTATGTAAGCCTGTATGTGTGTGTGTGTGTGTGTGTGTGTGAGAGAGAGAGAGAGAGAGAGAGAGACGGAGAGAGAAAAAGAGAAAGGCACTATTTAAATTGCTTTATAATATGATGGCATTGTCACGTAAGCGACTCCAGCCCAACAACCACTTTGGCGGAATTACATATGCCGTGTCAAATGATCTCATTTAGAGTGTCTATCCGGACACCTCAAAATGGTGTTAGTGAGATGTATTTTTAGACCCAGAGTAAGACAGGGTCCCAGATGTCCTCAATTACTGAATGAGCTGGTAGAAAGGGGGCAGTGGAGTGAAAACTACTGGAACAGTGACTCTGTTACCAAGACTGTAGTTAGGGTAGGGCCAACCAATTATGTGAATTCTGGGGTTGTCAACCTTGGGGTTTTAGTAATGAATTCAGGAAACCTCGGGCTTTCAACTTGAGAATTAGTGCCTCTGCTATATGATTACGATTCCGTGTTACTCAAATTCATGCAAGACTCCTACCTAGGACCACGCTTCATCAGGGGGAGGCTGTCAGAGCTCTGCGGGCGGCATCTCTCAGGGTTCCCTCTGTTATCTCATACAATGAAGATGTGGCCCCAAAGTTTCCTATCTTTTTCACTAATATAAAAACTCGGGAATAATCTAGACCTACCTTCCATTAAAAGCAGACAAATGACATTTTTTGTACTGAAGCATCATCCCTTAATGCTTCAAAGTCTCACCCTGTCACCGAAGCTGCTCATCAGAATATTCTTTCCAGAGGCAGAAACAAACTCTGGTTAAATACAAGTTTCTCCACAGTCTTACAACTCAAAGATAAATTTAGTCCCAGTCACACACTGGCTTTCTGGCCAACCTTTAATCTTTGCATTAGTTTAGTACTGGTTGCAAGAAAGATATGGTGGGGGGGAAAAAAAAACAGAAGTTCAATTTCCATCATGAAATAAACTGAAGTTCAGAGTTCAGCACTGTTAGCAGCAAGCGCTTTAAGGAAAGTTTGGTTTGGATTGCATCTGAGTTTGCCAAGCACAGCTACATGAATATGAGTAAGCTACTTAATATTTGTAAAGCTTAGATTCCTCACCTCTAATGGGAATAATGATAGGACCTAGCTCAGAGGAATGATGTGAGGATACTAAGTAAGTCTTTTTTTTCTTTTTTTTTTTTTTAAAGATTTTATTTATTTATTTGACAGAGAGAGATCACAAGTAGGCAGAGAGGCAGGCAGAGAGAGAGGAGGAAGCAGGCTCCCTGCTGAGCAGAGAGCCCGATGCGGGACTCGATCCCAGGACCCTGAGATCATGACCTGAGCCGAAGGCAGCGGCTTAACCCACTGAGCCACCCAGGCGCCCCACTAAGTCAGTCTTGAACGAAGCTGTCGTGAGGATGGAGCAGAACAGTGGGCATGAAGGTGCCTACCACAGAGCAGGTCAGCATGTCCATTTCCTTCTCTCGCCCTTAGCTTGGAGCAGAGCCATTCCCTGAGGCTTCACACGCTACCAGAATCCTGCCCTGATGTGACTGTTTCCAGCTGTCTTTAATCTGCCACATACAAGAATAAAAGCTGATAGGAAAGTTAAAAAAAAAAAAGATTATCTTGTTTTTACTTATTAAGGACAACGGAAGGGGCCCTTCCTTAGGAATAAATGTTGAATCATGTTGGTGAAAGTAATTAATATCATTTAATATTGTTTAAATGTAGCTACTTAGAAATCAGCTATCAAGCCAGAGAGATGATAGATAGATAGACAGACAGACAGATAGATAGATAGTTATGGGGTGAATAAACTATGAAAAAAAATCACAATCTGAAATTTAGGGTAAGGAAGGAAATTCTTAGAACTCTGTCTGGTGTTTGAATTATAACCAAGCACACTTGTGTTTATGTTTTAAACCTATGTTTTTCAGACTGCATACAGCATGGTGTACTCAGGTTGCAAGACAAACCTGGTACATTTTTCTAGAAATTCTATAGATCTTCAAATATTTGAAAGTTGTTCTTTATGTTTCTACTCCAAAGTTTACAAATATATTATAAAATAAGTTGGAAAGTTCATACATATTTCTTAGAAGAAACTCAAGCCTTCAATGTGATTTTATGTTAGAAAAGAGTGACCTTGGGTTACAGTCCCCCAGAATCTCTCAATGTTATGTATTATTTCCCCTTTGCCTTTATGAGTACTTTGATTAAAAATTTTAGAAATACATTGTCAAACAAAAGGTCACAACAATTGTTGTAGTATGAAACACAAACTTTTTACAATTCTTGTTCTACTTTGAATTGGTAATGTATACCTTAATTTTTGCTTGAGCAAAAAAAAAAAGAAAAAAAAAATACTGAGCAGAACAAGCTATAAGATACAATGGCGACCAGGACACAATTTGCCATGAGTAAGAGATAAAAGACACAGATGCATGTAAAGCCAAAAACTCTCTCTTGGGTTTATAAGAGCATAGTCAGTTGGATGAAAGTTCTACTGAAAGAAAGAAAATTGAACAGTGAAGGAACTGAAGGAATTGAATGAATTCCTGAAGGAATTGAACAGTGCACTGACCATGGGTGCTTTTCTAAAGCTACTTGGGAATATTGTTGTACTCTAGGAGAAATTGTACTGAAAAATATACTACCTCACTCACCATATTTGATGTGAGTGTCAACTAAGATTTTGTATTTGAAAGTGTGTTAAAGAAAGTAAAAGTGGTCAGTAATCGCTGGGTTAAATTTTGCAATTTAGATCAGAAGACTTACTGATACCTGTTAGCAGCATACCAAAAGAGGCTTTTAATAAGTGAGTCTAAGTATAAATGTGTAAAAATCCATTTAAGTCACAAGGCTTTGGATGGAATATAAAGTTATACCTAAGATGACTCAAGTGGGTATATTCTAAACATTTTCAGAAATGTATTATTTTGCAAATGGGCATAGACGTCTGCAAATGGACAGATGGAGAGAATTACACACACACAACAAACCCAAATTATATTTTAGTTTAAAAGTTTGCAGTTCTTTCTCAGAAGCCCTTGTATAAACAAGTCAACTTTTTTCTTCTTTATACATAAAAACTTGGGAAATTTGCTAAAATTCACCAGGAATTCTTGCATGTTTAGTCATAGTCTGCTAAGAAGAATTTTTATGATCATCTGGAAAGGATTCTTTTTTAATATTGAACGTGTTTTCACAGTGAGCTATTACTAGGTGACTCTATAACTTACGTACTAAAGTAGGACACTTCTGAGAGTGAGAGGCAGTGCTAAAACAAGATCGTCATTGCTCTACACCAGGCTATGCCATGGGCAAACTGGAACACACAGTCACGTTAGTAATAACAGCCATTACCTATCATTTGCCATCTCATACAGATCGTCCACCATCTCCAAATTAACAGAGACGCATCATCATATTGCTCAAAGACGGTTCATAGGGGTCATGTTTCTGCACACCCTGAGAGCACAGAAGGCAGGTGCCTAGTTCCAAGTCTTTTCGAGAATGTTTGTATGGCTGACTGCTCTTGAAGCTATACAACCAGAGCAAAAGTCAAAGCAAGCTTGTAAAGGATCTCCCTGGATCCCATTGTAAGAGTTGGGTTTCCTCAGCTGCAGATTCCTCAGCTGTGATGCACACCCCCAAAGGGCATGTCATTCCCCAGGGTCATGCCACATGACTTTCAGGGGCCTGGGCATGTCAGCGGGGACCGGCACAAAGATGAAGCCCACGCTGCCTTCCGGGCACAAGGACTGTGACAGTCCTGTTAAGCAGCTCTGAAAAATTGTTGCACTTCTCTATGGTCCCCAATTTCCCCATCTAGAAAGTAGTCAGAAGGGAAGCTGGCCTTTTAAGGTCCTTCTAAGTCTAAACTCTTTGGATTTGACTTAGTCTGTCCCATAACCCTGTCCTTCATTTTTATCAGATGATTTATTTATGTGTGGCGGCAGGTGGGAACTTACAAGGCACAGAATATTAGAGTGCGGAAGCTCCTTACAGATGATCTATTCTAGATATTTATGTAACTACGCTCTAATAAATCCTAGGACTCTTCAAAAAAAAAAAGATTTGGGGATTCTAAAACACTTGTTCAATTTTCATATAAATTTTAACTAGTTTCTCAATTGTAACCAAACAACACAGACACTCAACTGTGTTATAAGCCAAATATGAACTTGTAGAAGACCAACAGTGAAGTAACATATCCTTGTTGACCTTACAGAATGCAAATACCATACCATCTAATTTCTAAAATAAACTTAAGAAGTGAAATATTTCTTTGGGCTGTTCTCTATAGGGGCAGTTAAAAACAACCAGTCACTTTGAAAGGCTGATTTTATCAGAGATAAGAAATACTGATGTGTTGCAGGAATATTAGTCTAATGAAAGGGCCTATCATGAATTGGGGTAAAGAAGAAAAGAAAGTAGAGGTAACTGGATATGTATGGAGCTACTCTAATTTAGTTGAAGTTGGGTTTTTTTTTTCCTTCTAAGTTGAAGATCCCCTTTTGTTTCCTTTGAAGTCAAGTAGGTACAATAATTTGGAATGTGGGTTTACTACAGTGATTTTTGTTCCTATTGGACAAATGTTATTAAAAGTTTCCTTGAACAAAAGGATTTGCTTTATCATCATTCCTGTTTGGCATTGCTCCCTGCAAGGATGGGATGACAGAACTGAACTTGGGAGGAACCAGCCAGAATGGAAAAGGGTTAGGTATGAAAGGTCGTCCCGAAGAGGAATCACAGAATCCAATGGCTGCCTCATATACAAGAAAATGTCAATGTCACTCCTGCCTCTCAGTGCCTGAGGAAATAATGGTGACTTTGACAGGAATAGGAAAGGTGAACAAAGTAACCAGTATTGAAAGGAAAGATGAAGAGTGCAATTTTAGAGAGTTGGAGGTTGAAGAAACAGCAGGCCATTTGGTATAAATCTCCAACGAACAGACCAGAACTAAGGAGAGAGGCCTAGACAGAATTGTGGATTTGGTAGCCATCCATATCTATAGATTACAGGCTTCAGATACCAGAAATTATCTGTTATTCTTCAATCTGGTAGTGCCAGTCCTGCTGACAATTTTCTGCCACTCTTTCCAATAGAAAGTCCATTCCGATTTCACTGTGACTCAGTAAATTGCCTCAAATCTCATAGACTGTATTTTCCTTGTTGCATGGTGTCAAACCCAAATCTATCTCCACTTTAAGTGTAAAAGTTTTAAAAACAGTGTTGTGTATATGTAAACTGGGTAATTACATCTTCCTCTACCTAAGCAATATGGAAGTGTGAAAAAAGTAATAAATCATTTTCACCAATCAATGCAAGTAATTTAGGTTTACAAAGGCATCGTTGAATTACTATAAAAGAAAAGGAGGCCTGGCAATTTCTATTTGATTGTGGGATGTATAGCCTCATCAAAATGACAAGGTAAATGCCGAGGAGCATTTTTCTGAATTTGGAAGAATTGACTGAGTATTCAGCAGAAGCTAAATGAAATGTCAGGGTAACGATGAAGATTTCGCACTCTGATGACTGGTACATAGCAAGATTTGATTGTGGCTTCATGAAAGTAGGAAGCTGAACTTTCAAAGTCATTGCCTGTACTAGTATAGAATGCTCCTTTATTTTGCATTCAAGGCTTTTAAAAATACATACATTTTTAGGTTGCATGTGACTTGGCGAATGTGTATGTCCGCTAATCACATTTCATCCCTTGATTTCCATAGATAGTTTTTCTATTTCTATATAAGCAGAAAATGAGTCTAAACTTTTCTCAGGTAATAATAAATAAGTATCAAGGTTTCACTGAGTATCTACCAAGTGTCTACCACCAGGTTGGACATGATTGAAGTTCAAGATTAAAGAAATTACAATCTATTGGGGAGGCAAGATTGAATGTCATGAAATTATTATTCAGCGTTAAATTCTGTGATAAGGAAGAATAAGAAATTTGAGTGGGAAATGGCCGCTTAGTTGACATGAGCATCTTGATTTGACTGGTAAAAGACATCAGCTCAATCTCCATTGTGCTTTTATTTTCAGGGCTTCCAGGAGATGGGGGTTGGTGGTGGTAAATGGATGCTCATTCTCTTAGCAGAAGTAGAATTTGGGTATTTTGGGGGAATGGTTGAATTTGGGTTTGGGGGGGATTTTCTGGAATGGTCGAATTTCTGAACAAATAAAATTCTGGCAAGAGTAATTAAAATAAAGTGTTCACTAAAAGCTTTTGCTCTCTGACCTGGAGGAAGAAAACCCAAGCGGCAAGCTTTTACTCCAAGCCATGCCATTGCTCTGAAGCCCAGAATGGAAGCCTGAGACAGCACGGCCTGGAAATTTCCTGGATGCCTGAAAGGGGTTGGTCTGAGTTCAACTCAGCCTGAAAAATATGTTTATGTTTAGAATAAATACTTTTATTTTTAAATTTAACATTCAGACAGAAAAACACTTCCTTTTCCATTCTTATAAAAATAAATTCCCGTTAGTAGAGTAGACATCCTTTCAGCAGCTCTCTATCAAGCTCTTATTAACAACCACACGTTGTCTGCTGGCTGCATTACCTTGGTTAAACCTCATACAATATTATGAGGTTGGTATGTTACCTCATTTTTCCACACACACAAGAGACATGGAGAAGTTAAGTGACTTGTCCAAGACCCCTCGGCTCACAAGAGGCGAGGCTGGGATTAGAAACCAAACATGAGGATCCTGGAGTCATTTTGTCGACCACCGCCTTATATGCCTTATATTGCCAGCCTTGACCAACAACAAACTTCAGGTATTACACACGAATGCGCTTGGGAGAGTTATTTCCTGATTGCAAACAGACCTCTATTCCCCCGAGATTTTTTTTTCTGTATTTGCACATTACTATTAACACTATTTTCCATAGCTTCTAACAACATATAGTATCCTAATAATATTTTCATTATTATTGAAGGTAGCTAGTCTATCTCTCTAATTTTCATTTTTTAATGTTACCCAATGCATTTTTTGCTGAAGTATTTCTTCTTGGTCAGTAACTTACTACTTTTGTTAAACCAAAAGAAAAATCTAGAGGTTATTTCATGTAAGTGGTTAAGTCTGTTGTATTTAGAGGGGGAAAAAAATCAAGCTTTTCATTAATTATAAAGGCAACTAGTCAATTTTAAATATGGGCTCCCTCTGCATTTTAAATTGATTTTCCTCTCCATTTTTAATTCTGCAGGTATGACTTTGTTTGGGGAATAGGAAAAATATCAATTATTTTCATTATTCCATGTATGCAAGTTATGCATAGTCATTTCTGTAGGTCATGTCAAATATTTTTTTCTAAAATAGTATTCCTTTGCATCCAAAAAACAGCAAGAACAATTAGGTCCACCGTTTATTGAATAACTGATACACTTCAGGTATTGTACCTGGAACTTTTTTAGTGTTTGGCACTTTATGTCATTAATATTCATGACCATCTCATAAATTAGCTATCATGACCCACAATTACACAAGAATAATGTGGCTCAGAGAACTTAAGCACCTCTCCTAAATCATAAAGTCTAAATGACAAAAGCTGTTCCCCCAAACAAAGACCGCCGGACTCCTAACAGTAAAATTTTATCCTTTCTCTGTGCTCCCTCTCAGGTACCTTTGAAAATATTGAAAATTAAACCATCAGTGTACAAATAAATTCTTGATCCTTTTTGTTTTTTAATTCTTAATTCATTAACATTTCAGTGTATATTCTTCGATCTTAAATGAAAAAAATTATATTTAGCTCTAATTCTCTATTTTATTTCTTTAAATATTCAGTATCTTATTAACCTTTTGTGAGCATTGCTGACCTTTTCCAGCACCGGTATTTCTGTGTACAATCCTGCTTTTGTATTGACTATGGATATTTCTTTCTTTATCCCTGCACAAATCTCTTTGCTGTCATGTTGTTAGCAGATATTTATTCCACTCTGCAAGGAGTAATGCATAAAAATATGATCATAGATATTCATGTCCTTTCTCAAGCCCCAACACATACTGATTTAACCATCACGTCATTCATAGATATTTATTTCAGCATGACAAGAAGAGCAACATAAATAATTAATATTGATTCCCCCGATCTTGCCTCTAACTCATATAGCTTTCACCAGTACTGATTAATAGAGAAATACTTCACCTCTGAAGCTCTCTGACATTTAAATATTTTTACTTCCATCTCAAAGCACACTAAATAGTACTGGGTTACACAAAAAGAACTGCTAAAAAAGCAGTAATTCAATCTAAGAACTTGAGAAATCATGTGTAACCAAAAAATTTCCTGTAAAATTTTGAAAGGGTAACATTAGAAACTTATATTCTCAGCATCAAGTTTATATATTTAATTTCAGTGAAAGAGGTATAAACATTGCTCTTTAATAAAAAAAACTTGAATGATATTTTGTTGCATTTCCCACATGCTACACCACCAATAATTATTGTTCCAATAGTGTTTATGATTTACTCTCAATTTATAAACACATTACCCTGATTTCCATTCACCTTCTCCTTTCGACCCCAGCCCTGCACTTTGGACTAGTTATCTAACCTTTCCAAACTATTCTGTTCTCATCTTTCACATGTAAAACCAATGGATTAAATGAGAGAGAAAGAATGAGAGAGAGAGAGAGAGAGAGTGTGTGTGTGTGTTATAGCATATCTGCCCAATATATATCAACACATACATATTATAGACACATATATATTATACAGTAAATATATATGATGTGATATGTTATATTTATATATATAAATATAATATCTGACATATATGTAGTAGGCTCTCAATAAATGTGAATTTCTTCCCTTTCTTTCATTTTAATGTTTACCTCTGTATCACATACTGTGGATTTTGTTTAGTACATTGTACTTTGCAAGATGTTAGTCAGGGTGCAGTCAGGATGAGGCAAGTAAGTCACCTCCATCGTGCATAACATTTAAGATGGTGTCAAAACAATCCGTCATCACATACCCAATATTTTAAGGCAATGTTTTTTTAACATCAGAGTTTATCCAAAATTCCATGATGAGCAAGATACCCAAATGTTAAATAAGGCAGGATCAGTATCACTGGTTTTTCCTTCAGCACGGGCTCTGATACGGCTCGGCCGCACACTGCTTTCATCAGAATCACCTAAGCCTGTCTCGGAGCTCCCAGTCTCTCCACAGAGACTCCTCCCACCCTTGCTCTTCGTCCTGGGTCTCATGCAGGAGGCAGCTCACAGCCTCATTCTGTTAGCTCAGTTTGAGGACAAAAGGTTGAAGGCTTGAACCTGGAGACAGGAGTAAAGGCTGGAATGCTGAGGGCTTGAGAATGAAGCAAGAATGGGAATGTTTAGAGTCACAGAGATCGAGTGATGAGAGAGTTTCAGATCTAGACCTTGCCAAGCTTAAAAGGCCACAGATGACAGTCTCATTGCCTGTTCTACTTCAGTTTCCCCATCCAAAAATGATTTCTGACCATGGCAATAAATACATACCCATGTTCCTATAACGTTTGGGGGAGGCACAAAATAAATTTCTGGTTCTGTTTAGGCCTATGACTATACCAGAGTACTCCATGGTTATTTTTCTTTCTTTCGGACTTTGTGGAAAAAAATGCCCTGATGATTAATAGTCCTCTCTCTATATATATCCATATATATAGATGTACAGTTGATTTTAATAGTGCTTTTGAGAAGTTACAATGTTACATTCTCTATCACGTTTTCTGTGATTTCATGGTGCACCTATTCCCGAATATGTAAATAGGCTTCTACCAAAACCAGATTGTAGGCCAAGTAACAATGCTTGATGTTATTTGGTTTTGACTGATTCCCTCACTGACACAAGACATTTCTCTCTGGGGTTTACCCCAGGGGAAAGAACTGTATCACCCACAGGCAACCCAGTAAGCAGAATAACAAGGCCGTGGTGCCGAACGACTGGGTGACAGTGGTTCTATCCCTCACCTACTGAGTTATTCACAAAACCTATCTGCAGTTTGTGTTGCCATGTATGCAGCATTTCAGGGGGACTCGGGGTTGGCAAGAAAAGACCATCTGAACCTACAGAAAGTCCTGAATTTATTTAGCAAGTGTGCTGAAATTAATAGAAACACAATGGCTCCGCACAGTGGGAGCAGACCAGCAGCATATGGCTTTCCTCTTGCCCCTGGCTTCCCTGAGGGGCACACAGCTGCCAGAGACTCACTTCATCTGGGGGAGGTCCTGCAAGCATTAGAAATATAGCCAAGGTCTTGCTACACAACAATCTTTCAGAACATGGGGCATGCGGCACAGTCCAGGGAAATGTAGGCTAATAACCTATGTGCTTCTATTAAGGGAAAGACTACCGACTTTAGACTCTACAGCTTCTTCTACAAACTGTCCAGGAAGCCCCTGTCTTCTTCGGGAATAGAAAGCAGAGTCAGGTTTCTCTTTGTAGTGGAATCTGGGTATCTCCAAAAGCCATTTTCTAACAGAACACCCCTTTAGTATGATTTTACTAGCTGGTTTCAGTATACAGTTGGTCTGAAGGGAACACCAATTTAACTTCTCTGGAGTACATTTAGTTCTTACTATATGCAAAGTTAAGTTCCTACTGAATCCTTAGAGCCAATGAATGAGTTGGAACCCAAGCCTACCAACTTATAAAAGACTCGGTGCTTCATTACCATGCAGCAGAGTCATCTGGAATGGTATCAGTTGCAGAGTTTCTGGATGCCTCCCCAGATTTACTACTAAACATTAATCTCTGGGTATACAACCCGGGAATTGTTATTTTTACAAACTCCAAGTTGACTTGTGCACACTAAAGCCTGGCCATCAGCCGTCTATATCCTGCTTGCATTTACTCTCTTAGGATTTGAAATTCTTTGTTGTCTTAGAGGGAGAAGCCCACAGGCAAACAGGCTGGCAGCCCCACGGGGACATCGGCTCCTTGCCCCCCTCAAAAAAATCTCCACGGCTACTTGGCATCACTAATGCTCTAGTCACTACACCAGCCTGAGCTCAGCCAGGTTGAGCTCAGAACGATCTGGCTGCCAAAGCCACAGAGTCATGGGAGGATACTCCCTAAGTGTTCATCTTTTAAAAAGTAGGCCAGCCTGTTCCCCTTGCCTTCTATCCTGAGTTTCATTAAAACACAGACTATTTATATCTGTGGAAACACGCACGTATGCCATCTGTTTCCTTTCAGATATCAAAGTTCTATAATGTTTTCTCATTCAGCAACAAATATTTCACCCTTCCTTATGTTTATTCATCCTCATCTCCCCTTCTATACCTGCTTCATCTGGTCAGATTCAATGTAGATACGAATGGATACATGAACCTCTTCTTATACTTATCTTTTTCCTAATTTAGGCCAAAGGAATTTTGTATTCTAGTATCTTGGGACACCATAGATTCCCCATTTCTTCCAAAACACACTTCTTTGAAAATGTACAAATAATATCTATTTGTATCTTTACTATTTCTTAAGTTTAATTATTATTTAAACATGAGTTATTGCTTAAGTTTAATTATTATTTAAACATGCACTGTTGCATATATGAGACAAGCTAAAATGGACGATTTAATTAAAACAATCTATTTTGTTTGTTTCCATTAATACTATTGTGTTGATATCGTTTTACACATTTGAAAAACATGAGGCATATAGGCTAGTGACATTATTTTGCATGTCATAGCACAAAGCAAGTAAAACAACGTTCTAGCATTGTCAGTGAAAAGAGATGATTGAGTAATTGGGGTAAAGACTAAAAATATTTATACTAGTAATGGTTACTTGGAAATGGAAGGCCAGATATTATTTACAACAATACATGCAAACGTAAAAGTGCTTTAAAACAAATGGCTTCATACACACACACACACACACACACTATGTCTTTTTATACACACATTGTGTGTGTGTGTGTGTGTGTGTGTGTGTGTGCATGCACGCATGTGTGTGTGTATTCCAGAAATATGTTACTTGGCCTAATTAAGTTGGGCCCAGGATATGACATTCACTGCTTCTACTGCTTTCATGATTTTTTTTGTAGCTTATTGATCCCGTATCTTCTAAGGAGTATCATGGGGACTTAAGAACACATTGCATTAGGATGCATAATTCATTAGGTTAAACAGCATATGTCATTGACTTGGGTTTCCTTCTTCAGGGTGGCTCCTGAAGTACATCAGGATCCAGCTTAGCTAGCAGCAGTTTGAGATCCAGAATTAGCATATTGTTTCTCTGAGAATGCCCTTGAATGCGCCTGAGTCGCTGTCTTGTGCGAGGCCTGAGCAGAACTGCTGAGAGCCAGAGAGGAAACAGATTCCAGGCACCATGTAGGCATCCTGTGTGGCTGTTGCCTAGGTGGTATCTCACGCAAGGGCCTCAGGAAATGTCAGGATCATCGGTGACAGACTGACACCAAGTGCAGGTCAGTGCCGCACCTGGGGACTCCACAGCTCACGCAGGCTCCAGCACACCTATGCTGAATTCCAGAGCCAGGTAAGCATCTCACCCTCGATTCTAATAGTCAGAAGTTACTACTGAGAAATAACTGAGAAGTTATTTCTCAGTAGTAAGAAGGCCTTTCTCTGCTATTTGAAAATTAACATCATTTCTCTTTTTATGCGAAGGCTTAAAAATGTGCATTTTCTGGAAGGTTTTAAAGATGGAAATAAATACATGGAAGGCTGGGATAAGTAAACTAAAGCTATGGCCAGAGAAAAGGAAAACAAATCAGCCTTCATGTAGACCAACCATGAGAAACTTAGCAATAAGACTTTTTATTAATCTCACATGCCAGGAGACAGTCACTTACTAAGACAGATAGAATAGAATGTTTCCATTTGGCAAAATGCTTGGAGGTGAAGAAAATTTTAATCAATCAAATGTGACCATTAGTAAAATGAGGAGAAATAAGACACTATAAGCATATCACAATTTCATATGAACTTTCATTTGTCTTTTGAGCAGCAGGATAAAATGACTGTCACTGCTTTTAATCACTTGAGAACCAATTCTTTTCAGAGTTCTCTCACTTACCGTGGAATATACCTGTGTATGATGCAAACAGAAGAGTTGATTTGATTTGTATTAGCCACCAGACGCTTGAGGAATGTCACTTTTGCTTACAGAAAACAAAAAGGCATGCAGGATATATCCTTTGGCCTCAGGAGCATTTTAAGACAGGAGGTCAAACTCAAGTTGTCCTTGGGCAATTAAGCAGCGGAAATAACAAAACTTCAAAGCCTAGATTGTTTCCATGTAACACTGTGGGGTCCATGATTTGGAGAAAATCTTATATTAAAATTTAAAAAAAAAAATGGATGATTAGTGTAGAAAGTAATATACAGTTTTCTCTGGTGATACTCCAAAAATGGATTCTCAAGAGCAGATCCTGTCAAGATCTTTTCATGTTGCTAGGAGAATTGTTACCATAGGAACAATGGTACTAGTAAGCACCGCTTACCACACAACATGTTACCCGAAAAGTAATTTAATTAAAGTATTTTCAGAATTTTATATTGTGGTCTTTTGCAGCATTTGTGTGTGAATAGTATAATGTTAGCCCTGTTTGAGGCAAGGATGGGTAAATTTGTCCACTGACAGATTTTATTGGCTTAAATCCTTACTTTGTTACACTGAAGTTGTGTCTTTCTTTGGCATCTAAGAAAAAAAAAGCTTCATTATTCTCAGCTCAACTGTCATTTTTATTGGGGACACAGAGTTGCAGAAGTGGTGGGTGTTCAATCCTGATGGGCTGCCATCACCATATAAGAAAACATTGGTACTGCTGCTGATGTAAGTCCTGCTTCACCTGTAACCCAGTCATTTTATCCTGAGTATTATTTTGAAAACACAAAATCAGAACAAGTAGCCATCCTCAGTTTCCTGAAGATATGCTTTTTTTCTCCTCTTTCATTAAAAATCACAAACTCTGTTCAAATGGAAGAGAGCTCAGTGCAAGTTATATTCCTTGACTTCCACCTTTAAAATAATATTTAATAAGACTACCTTACACAGGTACTGAGTAGAGGCCCACGGTTTAATGTTCAAAGAATATGCTAGCTCAGGTTACAGAGCTCTCTAAAACCAAAAGCTTGAAGTCTGAATTCAGGACTTAAAATGTTAACATGCTGCCAGAAAACCAATTGGGAGAAGCATTCTCACATCGTGGTTTGAATTTGTGCAATGTTTATGGATTTCTGAAGTACTAAGTAGAAAGTTTTTGAGAGGTATTAAGGGAAGATAAAGCACACTACACTTAACCACAATAGGCTTCTGCTAATGTGATATCCATCACCACTTCTTTGACCTGCCATTTCCTCCTAAATTAGCTCATTTTACTATAGATCAAATTACTTTTCAATTTCTATCAATAAAGAGTGCTATCTATTACAGTAACTATGTAATATACTGTCAAAACACCAAAGTTATAACCCCTGAATTCCAAAGGCAGACAGGAAAGCAGAGTCAATAATGCCAGTTAATAAGGATTATGTATCCAACAACTTACATAAAATATTGCCTTTACGATTTAGAGAATAGAGACACAGACCATATGACCCAAGTCTCTTCCCTAACATTCCTTAGTGAGACACTCTTTTTCCCATGGGCCAGAAGGGCATGGTTTAATTATCTCCTCAGGCCACCCTGGGATGTGGGAAGGGAGCTTCTGACTGTCTATGAAAAGATATTTCCGAGAGCACCCAGATCATAGGCACCCATGGCCCAGGTGGCACAATTCCCACTTACAGATGACTTAGATAGCAGGAGAAAGTGATCTTTTCAACCAGACCCTCTTACTTGGGTCAGTCACAACAACTGCTCGCCCAGTGGGAAACATCAGAAAACCTCTTCACATCCTGGCTCAATTTGTTTTGAAAATCTTGTCTCCCGAGGACTTAGATGTGGGGTAAGTTTCCAATATACTTTCATTTTTAACTAGCAATAATTCTCCTTAACCTTTCCAGGATGGAAATAGCCCATAACAACCTGTACCACCAAAATCAAAAACCTTCCATCCCACTTAGTGGTAGCCAGAAGGTACTTTCTGTATTTTTATCGTGTCAGTATTCTGCATCATATTCGGCACATGGTCCTCTTACAATCAAGAGTGTCAGAATCTAACCTTACCCTGAACTATTTGCTCTCCCTCTAGTCATCGTAGAGCAAGAATGTTGTATTAGCAACTCTCCAAGCCTGGGTCTCCCAATATAGAAACCAAAGAGCATAACCTTACTCCATAGCATTGGAATATTCATAAGTATTAAACTAAATAATACATATAAATGTGCATAGCATAGTAACTGTAATAAACTCTTGAAGAGAGGATAGTCTACCATCACATTATCTGCGCAACTGGTTAAGAAGGAAATTAGACTAATATATCCCTAATTGTGATCAGCTTTATTTGAGTTTATTTTACATTTCTCTCCTCTTTGTGACTACCACCGATGTATCTTTTACTTTGAAATCTAAAATTAGTTCAAATTCCAGATTGGTGTTTTTCTTTTTCTTTTTCTTTTTTTTTTTTTAGATTGGTGTTTTTCAAACTCGCCTTCAGGAAATGCCCATAGTAATTCAAGAAGTACAATGTAGAAAAAGCATAAAGTCATAGAAACCTGAAAATGTTCAAGCCTAACAAGTCATCAGTTTTGTTTGCCTACCCTCGACTCTGGAGGTTATTTTCCAGTCTTTGTTTCTAAGGTCCCAAATGATGACACTGCTTCTATTTATTCCCCTTGAAAACTCTCCATCAACATATATTACTGTCAAAGATCTCTCCTACTAGACCAAATTTTATATTTCTACTCATTCTATTCTGTGACTTTTAGGTATGATCCAGAGTATTCCCAAGCTTTGCAGTTCTGTCTTTCAGACTCCCATATTTTGGAGGGAAAACCTACCTTGTTATTGCGGGGGTTTTTTTTTATGATTTCCTAAAGATTTTCTCTCACTTTTCTGAGCAAAGAACCAATGCTAACTTACATCTTTTGTAATATAATTTTTACAGTCCCTGGTGCTTCTTAGTATAAGATCTTCTAATTCCTATATTTCATTAGATTGCCTCAAAAGACAATTTCATCTTATTCCTTTCATTGTGTTGGCACCTCATTATCTTACCTATTTTTTTATAGTTCCCAATCTTAATTATATCCTCTTAGATCCTCACAGATGTGTACAAAAGAACTCCTGAACACAAATATACAAATATACCACACACTATATCAAATTCCTTTGGAGTAGAAACCATGAGATATAAGTTTATTTGGTGCTTAAAATCACATAGCTAAGAATTTTGTACATAGTAGTTAGTTCATAAATATTATAATGACTTTTTTTTCTCACATAGAGAAATTTGAAATAAATTTGAAATAAAAACAATCACTTTCCTAAGACTGGAAAGTTAAAAAGTAAGTTCTATTCACTTAGAAAGAAAATATAAAGAGTATTTTAGAAAAACTTCTTAAATCAAAAATTATCAGTAAAATAATGAACAAATGAGGTTCAGTTAAACTCAACTTTTAGGCTGCTGTATAAAAGCTAGCCACAAATTTATAAACAATAAAACCACCAAAATCCCCAAGAAATCTCAGAAGTTATTTTAGTCACATCTGAAAAAAATATTTCTCCAAACCAGGCTACAGAGGTTATTCTTTTATTAGTGTTTATTTCTCCATTTCAATTACTCTTTCTTTTAATCATTCTGTTTCCTACCTTCTTATAATCATTTGTCATAATTACCCTTGCAAGTGTTCTGGCACAATGGGATTCAGTGTTGATTTCATATTTCTTTAGCAAACCTCCCTTGCCAACTTCCATACTTTTTAGACTTTAGTCCAGAGTATTTTAGACTTTTAAATATGCCTAGTTACTAATTACTCCTATTAAATCACTTTGCATGGATATCATCCCTTTTACTACTGGTAAGACCTTATATTTTTTCCTCATTTAATCCATTACAAAAGTAATTATGCAATTATCTGTTTGTCTAATGTTCTGAGTCTTCCTCTTAATTGTAGGCTCCATGAAGAGAGTTTAGTTCACTACCATATCTCTATCTTAACTCACTCCTCTATGTCTAGTATAGTTCCTCACATTTAGTAGTTAGATAGCAAATAATTACTGAACAAGTGAATAATTACTGAACAAATAATTACTGAACAAGTGAAGGATGACTGGATGGATACAATTTTATTCTGGTAAATTTCCACTCCCTTAAGCAGCTGATGAACTTATCTTTGTACATCTTTATTTCTTAGTACTCCTTGTATAGTCATGAATTACCCAGGAACATAATACTAAGTTACCTATGGTTTGTCTATGTATAAAGAAGAGCTAGTGATATTTCCCATGAATTTTGCCCTTAACAAAAAAAAAACATTTGAAAAGAATCTATTGAATTTCTTGCTGAGTCATTCCTACCATGGGAACTTCATTTTCCTAATGGTGAAGCACACAGGGCAGGGAAATAGAAGCTGGAGTGGGTTAAATTGTGCTTCATAAAGGGAAAAGGGGTTTAGCATTGAGAAAAAATCAACAGACTTTTCCCCATAATAATAATTAAACAACAAATCAATTAAGTCAAGGATCAGTCATTTGGGTTAAACATCATCATACTGGTTGATGTCCAGTGGATGAAACACTGATATAATTCCTTTTTTTTTATGTTTTTCTATTCCTATTTTATGTTTCATAGAAGATTTCTGTATTAAATAGGAAAATTCCAGTCATAGTCGTTACCTAGTAAACATGCCTAATGTTTACTATGTAATTTGATAGGTCTTCATTTGTTTTAATGATAGGATCTACACTGTTTAATAAACTGTTCTTTTCTCAATAATTATTTCATCAATTTACTAATTATTGGTTTCAGACTTTACAGAACAATCATCAATCTAAAAAGTTTCAAGACCTTATCTGCTCATTTCCATTCTTACCTCAAAGGATTTAGATGGTAACAAATTCACTTAGTATTACCTACTATGTACTATATGCCTAATAATATGGTACCCAGTTTTCTAAATGTATGAAGCTTTGACCCATTTTCATTAAAAATCTGTCTTTCTAACTTAATTTAGAATATAATCTTTTTAAAAAATATACAATTTAGTATATCTTATTTTGTTATATATATGTTTAAAAGATCATAATCTCACCTAACTCATCAAAATTACATGTTTATTTTTAACTAATTCATTCAGTGCTTTTAAGCAAAACAATATTATTCATCCTGAGAACCATTTAGCCATCCTGAACCTGAGTTATTTGGGAACTAGTAATAGCTAACAGGTGCATGTGTTCACAGTATGCAAGATGCCATTATCATACCTTGCAGTTTTTATTATTAAATTCGCTCCTCTCATAGCAAAAGCCCAATGGAGATTGGCGTCATTATCAACAGACCTATTTTGCAGATGAGTGTGGAAAGGCACAAAGGTTTAAGTAACTTCCCCAACATCACAGACTGAATGAATTAAAGTCAAACAGTTGGACTCCAGAGCCCCAGCTTTAAACAATTATAATTGCCATGTAAACTGCCTGTCTTTTTACATATCATAGTTTAGGTCCAATGGAAAAGAAGGAAAAGGAAGATGCAAAAAAAAAAAAAGCCAAAAAGAAATAACTACAACAAAACAAAAACACAAAAACTACTTCGGATCTCTAAGAGCTTTTAATAATGAAAGAATTTATAACCCAATACATTAACCACACTCCTTGTCCCAAATGTATTCCCACAGATAGTCTGCATCTTCGCACACTCAGAACCAACCCTATACATACATCCACATACACACTTTAAAGCACAAAGCAAGTTACAGGAGAAAGTAAATTAACCTTGTGTAGGAAACAGTTTATTACAAGGAACAGAACCAGTATTTAGGGGTTTAAACCATATACCAAGCCTTTTCCTTATATTCTCTTGTGTGTTCTTCATGCCTTCATAGAAAGTACAACTGAGGCTTAAGGAAGTTCAGTGATTTGTGGAGGATCACAAAGACGATTATGAAAGAACTGGAATTTAAACCAAGTTGAGTCCAAGCCCTTGACACCACCACACCACAGAGCAGAAAAGATGATGTTTTGAGTGGTGTGAAATGCTAATGTACTCAACTGACTTGTCACAGAACCCAGCAGGAAACACTAAGAACAAAAAACAAACCTGTCTCCACTTTAGCAATTTTGGAAAATAATTAGCTTTAAGATCTGGCTTTGTGGAACGATGCGGTAGAAGAACAATCAGAGCCTGCTGAAATTCATCACAGAAAATTTTCTGGAAGTTTATAGACCTGACATGGGTTTTTGAAGAAATTGTGATAAAAATCTGCAAGGTAAAGGTGATATAAAAACTATATAGCACATATCTAGTTAAAAATGCATAAGTCTCTAGAATGTAATTATCATTTATAAAGTTAATCTTTACAATCATTTCCAAAAATTACTAATTAAGCTGCCTAATATTTGTTCCTCTCCTTAGCTAGGAGAGCTAGTATCATACTGATTCTTACTAGTATCATACTCATCTCTTAGCTACTATCATACTGATTCTTAACAATTACCTTCTTTAATCTCCTAGCACATAAAAAAAAGCACAGGCATTTTTCAAATATGCTTTTAGTATTCCCCTGTTTCTGAATTTCCAGATTGCAAATTTAATGAATATTAAAGACAAAGAAAGGAGCTAAAGTGTGTATTCTTCATGGTCTACACCTGTTTTATTCTAAATTTAAACTCCTTTTTCTTAAATCTTTGAGCACTGAAAGTGGAGAAGGGTTTATTATAATGCTCACTGCGATGACTATAACGGGTTTAGACAATTTTAAGAAGGCTTTGTGAAATTAACCATGTTAAAAGACCTTAAATTCAAAAGTTACTCAACTCATAGCTATGTTTCTTAAAATAAGTGTTTCGACACCGTATACTAGTAGCTATAATATTTAGCTCGAATAGTCCCATCACAATGATTAATGTCAACTGATACAAGGGAACAGGTAAATCTCAGGAGTTCTGAACATCTCTGAGATTAAAACTGTTAGGATTGATAATTTGTGTTAAAGTTTAAGTACTTTTTCGTCAGGATGAGAATAAAACTTAAAACATTTCAAGGATAGATAAAGGAATCTTTATTTGGTGAAGTAGCAATGAATTCCAACACTAACATATAATTGGTTTGAAACAGGAACTTTTGGTGCCACATCTGGAGAGTAGAATAATATAAGCCACTACAGGTAGTAATTACTGAAGGTAATTGTAATGCAGCTTGAGTGGTAAACATTAATGGGGAGAAAAAAAAAAAAAGGATTTCTAAGCAAATAAAATCTCAAGCATCAAAAAGACAAAAAGTTTGTGATAAATGGTTCATTTAGGCATGCAGTGCTGTGTGGGCAAAATTGGATTGCAATCATAGCCATTTCAAAAAATGAAAACATTAGGAGAAAAGAAAATTGAGCAGAAATGGCATGGAAATTACAGCCTTTGATCCATTCTGAAGAACCTTTTTTTTTTTTTTTTTTAAAGCATCATCATGAGTGGGCAGCAAACTCTTTCCAATCTCTTGGTAAAACCTTTATGAAAGCCTGACGAGCAGGAGATAGAAATAATCAATTCAGGACAGACAATGGAAATATTTTTCAGTGACAATCGTTTTTCCATAAAACTGTGAAAAATTAATCCCAGTGTTAAATTGCTATTTGATTTTGCAATAGACACTTTTAATTTAGGAAGGAAGTCTTTCCTGAATCATCCTTGACCTGTCCAACTACAGATCATTTAATTAGCACATGCTTCATGGTAATTAATAAAGAGATGACACCATTTCACATAAATAAAGAGTATTTTAATATCCCTGGTGTTATATCATGGGTGCCAGAATCATTATGTGAATAAGAATGCACACCTTGGAACATAAGTGGGCCTCACTCTTTGAAAATAGATCTTTGGCTATATAAATGATGCTTTTCAATTTCCAAAGACCTGCAGTGCTAGATCTGTATTTGCAAAAACTTAAATTAGTTCCTACAGCTTTGAAACAGTAATGATCATAGACTTGTTCAATCACTATTAAAATGTCTATAATTTGATTCTAGGACACTAAGTATTGAAATTACCCATTGGCTGTCTTTATTAAATACTGGTAATTAGTAATTTCATAAGGTTTTTGACCTATTTTGCTAAATCCAGGTTTTTTAAATTAACTTTCCAACAATCAGTTAAATTAGTTCTTACACATAAAATCATTTTAGGCTATTATCTTTGGGAGAATGTTACATCCTGATGTTAAAAAGGAGAATTATTTGTAAATAAGTATAAGAACATTGCTTTACATTTCAGTAAATAGCAGGCTTAATCTTCTGAGAAGGCTATTTGAATCAGATTTGCAATGCCTGAAGCAAAATCTTGGTTTATTTTCTTATTTTATTTGACTTGACTACATTTTGTTTTCATTAACATTTTCTATTTGACCTTTGGAGTTATAGACCACTTCTAATCTTAAAAAAAAAAAAGTTACTGTGAAAGAAGAATGTATCTGTTTCTTTTATGTCTTTGAAAATGACTATTGGTTTTATTGTTATTTTAAAGTATTAGTTATAAGATAGTGGTGAGAAATTTTAAACAAAATGACTGAAATATGGCTTTTTTTCTGTCAAAGTTTTTAATTCAACTATGAGTGAAATAGTTTCTTACTAAGGCTTGTTAGCCACATATAATTTCTATAAGCAAAATGACCCATTTTTATGGCTCTATTAAGGCTTTCATGATAATTTTTTTTTCAAATTATCTCTGAAGTAGCATAAAATAATTTTCTAAAATAGACTTTATCTTGAATCACTGCAACACACATTTTTTTTAATCCCAAAGAGATAAAATCCTATGGCAACTATCTTTCAAATCTGTCTTCCTATTAGACCATAAGCTGTGTAAGGACCCATGTCTTTTCTCTTGTTCACCACAGGATCTTTAGTGCCTGCCACCATTTCTGACACTTGATGGCTATTTTAATACATTCTTGTTGAATAAATCAATCAATGAGAGTGAATGAATGGATGAATGCTATAAATAAGTGTTCTGGCATTTAACCCAGACTAGACCATTTTTAACTGAGAACTAAGTCATAAAGGGAAGTCTAGATAAAGTTGAGGAGGGAGGGCATGGAAAATAAGATGTAACACATGCAGAGGCACAGAAGTGAGAAAGAGCATAGAACAGGTAAGATTGAAGGGAAGTAATCTAGAATAGCTAGAACATGCATTGTAGTTGTGAAGTAACAATGCAGAATATATGTCGAAATGTTATTTTTTATTTTCATCTTAACACTTTCCTCCCAGTAAGTAAACCATTTCTTGCCCTAGAGGGATTTCCTTTCCAGGGAAGAAAAGAGAAATCGCCAGAAATCAGTAGCACTCATTCTTTATTTTTTGAAATATATTTTATTGTAGTATAGTTAACATATGGTGTTGTATTGGTTTCAGATGTACAGCGTAATGACTGAACAGTTCTATACATTACTCAGTGTTCACCACGATAAGTGTAGTCACCATCTGTCACCAAACAATGTTATTACAGTCTTATTACTTTATTCTCTATGCTGTACTTTTCATCTCTGTGACTTATTTAATAACTGGAAGTTTGGACCTCTTAATTTCCTTTATCTATTTCACCCATCTACCCAACCATCCCCTCACTTTTTGTTTTCGAGAAGACTATAAACACACTGAAGAGTATACTTAGTATCCAGGAAAAGGAGCATAAAGAAAGCACGTTTTCTTAGAACAAAGATTCCTACTCTCCAAGTATGGAACGGAGAAAAGAAAACCACCAGAGTGAAAAACTAATTAAGAGGCCATGCTGGCTGAGACACTGGGCATCTCAGGGGAGACTAGAATGAACAGATGAATTATGACCAAATGAACTTCCAGGATTTGGGCATCCTGCAAGTGTCTGAACTTTGGAACAAGTTTTAGGTGATAACATCTGTATTTACTAAGATTGACATTTTTACCCACCAGGAAGGATGGAAGCTTGGAGTCTGTTTTAAGTAATTTAAGAAACTTAAGAAATACAGTTTTTTTGGTTTGGTTTTTTTTTTTTTTTTTTTTTTTTTTGTCATTTGCATTGGTAACTTTAGATTCAGATGTGCTACCTAAAAAAGAAAGCTGGGTTGGAGCCACTTTGTTGAAGGGCATCATATATCAAGCTAATAAGTCTGAACTTGACTCTGAAGAGAATCAGCCATCCACAGTTTTCAATCAAAGGAATTAGACATTTGCTTAGAAATTTTATAAACATCACTATAATAGCAATAGTGGATAGTTGGATTGGATAGCAATAAGACTAATGAGAAGTCAACCAGGTATGGGCAATAATGCCATCAAGAAATGATGAGCTGCACCCAAGATTCTAAGAATAGAAAGGAACTGATGATTTGAGAAACATTTAGGATAAACAATCATCCTGATTGGATGTCTCCCAGGTTTCTGGTTGGCCTGAGAGCAGAAGTGGGGGAATAGAGCGGAGACACAGAGGGAGATATAATGTTATCATTTGTACAAAAAGAATATGGAGGGTGAGCTGCCAAGAGAAGGGAGAAAATGATTTAAAGCTCAGAACAGATGAATTGGGGCTCATTGGTGGAGTTGAAGATTGAGGCTTATGTATGAGACATAGGCCAGGAAATGTGCGGAGAGCAAAAGGGCTGAGAATGCAACTCTGTGTGCTCAGGGAGAGAAGTGGCTGAGAAAGAGTGAACAGGAAGCTAGGAGAACAACAGAGAATGATACCCTGAAAATGAGCAGGAAAATTCCAAGAAGGAGTAAAATGGCTACTCTGTCAGAGACTGTGAAAATCTAAGGGTAATAAACTTTGAAAAATTTGCACCAAAAAAAAAAAAAAACCACCTTGGCAAAGAAAATTGATTTTTTTAAATATCGTGTATGACATCTTAGAGATACATTATATAATTTGATCAGGAGAAGAGAGACCCTAAGGACTCTACATGGGCTTTAGGATCAAGAAAGCTGAGCAATCTTCATCTTGATGCTGCTTCATGGGGGGAAATGTAGAGTAGGGGGTAGGGAGGGAAAGTAGAGGGAAAGAGTTTGAAGAGAAAATAAAGAAAAGATAAGGGAATGTTGTCGTCTGGCTGCAAAAAAGGCAGAAAGGGGCTGAGTGCAGGCAGACATGGAAGGGAAGGAAGTTAGAATTTTATGAAATCCGAATCATTTCATGTCTTTGTAGAGCAGGAAGAAGTGGCTGAAAAATACAAAATGTCAAGGAAATTACTGCCTGCTTGCCTCTATTTATCTGGGAGAAAAGAGACGAGAGAGTACTACCCCATTATGTGAGGAATGATCTATTTTCATGGAATCTCATATTATCTAAATATCTATTACATCTCTTCAATGAGGAATGATATAAAGGAATCTCTATTATATGAGAGAGGAATTGTCTGAAGAGAGTGAGGACACGGTTTGGAAGACACAGTTTGGAAGTGAGCATAGTAAACATTTGAATAACAGAGTGGGAGGGGGAGCTGATTGGGGATAAGTGGAATGATTACATAGTAATTTCTGCCAAGAGCAAAAAGCTTTCCTTTTGGGTCTAAACTATGGAAGTTAATTTACTGATGGTGGATTATAAAAAGCAGGGGGAAAATGTAAAAAGAAGAAAGATAAATTTAGACCTAGGAGAAAACTAAGATTTCATCCAGCCATACTACTCTCCTCCATTTATGCACAAGGTAACTCAACAGCCTACGACAGGTCGAGGAAGTTCCCCGAGCTCAGTGATGGCACTATATTCCAGCCCCTTCCAGCCATACCACAAGTCTTACCCCTGCAGCTGCCTCTTGACAAAGGGCCTGCATCTATACCTCGGAAAGATCTACCAGGGAGCTTTTTTTTTTGCAAGATCGGCAGAGCGCGCAGAGCCTGGCAGCCATGAGCACAAGCTTTTAAATCCATCATTTTCTCTGGATCTCTACTGCCTGTTTAGTTTTCAGGACCTGGAAATGTTTGCAGCTTCGAGCACCCTAGTTATTAAGTATTTAGACACTTAATTTCACAGGTGGACTCTCATGATTGAGTTCTTAAAAGGAGATATACCTCAATACCCACATTCTTGGGGGAAGTTTTACTCCTATCATTGTTTTAACAAACGCAGGAATAATTTCATGAATAGCTTACTAAAGTTTCTGGGTGATGGGACATCACTTGCCTTTTGAATACAAGATCTTGGGCCATTATTTTCTCAACAACCATGTTGCCTGAAATTGGCTATTGAGCAACAGTGCCACTTAATTTCTGGCATGAAATGGATTTCCCAAATTGTGTTACAGGTTGTGTTTTTGCTTTTGCTTTTCGTTTTTCCCAGTAATTATAAAATGTTACTTTTTTCACCTCTACCCTTACCAGTAAGTACCTAGTGCACCCTATTTTTCAAACCTTTTAAAGGGAAAAAAATAGTAAAATATTTTTTAAAAAGTAAAATATCACATTTTATAAATACAAATCTCCAAAGGATATCTGCTTTCCAGTTTGCACTACACTTAAATCCAAAAGAAAAACTCAGGATTTTAGAAATACTAAGGAAGCTCCAATAGATCAAAACAGGGGAGCCTACAAAACGTTTCCATGTAAGGGAGAAAGAAGTATTTTGGTGGCTCAATATCATGAGATTGTTAATCATAAAAGAAAAATCTCCTTCGTTTGGTTTTTAATGACTGAAGTAGCATGTAGCTTCCCCCAGGCTTACGACTCTCCTCATTATAAGACAGTTCAAGACCTGCAAGGCAAACTACTTTTGGACAGTAAACCACAAACATCTATTTCCCAAGTCTGGATCCATGCCTCAATACAACGCATGAATTAGAGAGTAACAAATTCACAGGAAGTCTGACCTGGGGAGGTGGGATGAGGTTCCAGCCCAGGGTCTGAGGATTAACCAATTTACTTCATTTACCAGGTTTCTCAATCTTTCTCACCTGGAAAATGGAAACTTTAAATCAGAGAGTCCTTATAATCCCAACAATTAACAGGATGCCAACCAGCCCAAATTCTCCCAGATTCAATCTTAACAATAAACCTCCACCCTTGACCACCTTTTCTCAGAAATCATGGGGAGGGGAGGATCCAGGAAACATACAGGAAAATTCTGTTCTGTTTCACGATCTAAAAGAAAATTGGAGCTCTACCTTTCAATGGTTTATAGACTACCTTAGTGCATGTATGTTCTAGAATGGCTATTATTAAAATTCGGTTGATGAACAATAGGGACACATTAATTTGACTAGACAGATAAACATAAGCCAGGAAAAGATAATGTGTTTTACATTCAAATTATCCTGCTTTAGGGCAGGTTGATTCAAACTGTGCAGCATTGGTCATCTTTCTTTTACGAAATATTGCTATTTTCAAAGCTTTTACTTCACTGGGTGGACTTGACAGATAAGTTCTCTGGCACATGAAAAATCATTCAGTTGTCATCACAGTATCTTAGGGAATTTGAAAGGTCAGAGGTCTTTACTTAAAATGAGTCACCACGGTGTTGCTATTTTTCTGTGGTCTACCCATGTACTCAATTAGACATCTGAGGTTCAGAAATGAAGTCAAGTTGAATGTTTATCAATTGAACGTAAATGAGGTACCATCTATAAATTACATGCTAATAATATTGTCTCTATTTTACAGTAAGGGAAAATTATGTTCAAAAGGATTAAAGAACTTATAAAGCCAAGCAGATTTTAATTGGCAAATCTGAGAACTGAGCCCCTGACTTTATAAATTTCAAGTCGGGTGATGCCCTCACTGTATTACATGAACTTTAACTACCTTCTACTAATTATTAGTATGAAGCTTTCCTGAGACTTATGAGCTTGTGTTAATTCTACCCTGACTCATGGTTAAATTTCTATGATGTTAAGTCAGAGCTAAAATATTCTAAGGGACATTAAGAAAGCCAAGAAAGAGCTAAGGTTTGAGAAATTACCAAAACAAAACAAAAAAAACAACAACCAAACCAACAAAATACCCTATAATTTTAGATTACTTCAGTGTTACATTGAAATAATAGTTAACACTTCTTGAGTGCTTGCTACACTGTGCTAGGAATTTAACAAATAAAACTCCTTAATCCTCAAAACAAGCCTATGGCATAGGTGCAGTTTTTCTCTCTCTTTAACAAATGAGGAATCTGAGAGGTAGAGAAGTGACGTATCAGGTTACACAGCTAGTGATATTTTGGAGCTAGGCCATGAAGGGAAGACTGACTCAGGAGCCCTTGCTCTACACCACTCTGAAGTAACAGGAAGAGGGGGAGAGATCATAACATTCTGTCTAATGAGTACTTATATTGCACACTTTCGTAGAAAACGGGAGAAATTCTGTAGAGTGAAGCACTGAGAAAATATCCCTTCTGGAGCATGTGATACCAAAATGGTGACTACACAGTGACAACGGGGAGAGATTTTGAAATGCCTTGAGCAAGGGACACTGAAGGCAAATGTTTTCATAGCTTCACCTGGGGACTTAGACAAATTCAGAAGGAAAAGCATATGGATTTGGGCCCTTGGAATCAACATGACATTCCTGCTTCTGTGCCCACTAAAGTTACACTGTATGCTGAGAGTGACCTCTACAAAGAAACCTCCCCAAGAGCCAGGAAATTTTCTCTACTCTCAGATAAAACAGCATATAGTCGTGGCATCACAATCCCACTCTCCTGAGCCCTAGTCTCAGGATCTGATGAATAACAACAACAGAAAGATAAATATTTGACCAAATGCCGATTAAAAATTTTAAGTATACTATTATCAAGTTAGTGGAAAAATTAGATTGCTGTACCTGAACTATGTGCTATCTTATTGAAGGACATACTGAAGAACTATATCCATTGCCATGGAGGACCAGACAAATCCAAGAAAGATGGGAATAAAGCCCGATTGCTCATTTTCATACCAAGTGTTATTTTATCAAAAATAGAATAGGCTGCCAGGAGGGATTACATAGCTTCTATTTCTGAATATCAGAAACGGTGCCATTCATTTTTATTAATTAAAAATTCAGACATCTAGATGTAGGAACTCTATTGTTTCATATAAAAATCCATATTCAGCTATAATTACTGTCTCTAAGGCAGTAACAAACCGAATATGGCTGAATTTCCTTATTGACATTATCTTCTTTTAAAATTCCTTTCTTCTCATCTATGCATCAAATCAACTATACATATTTTGTTTAAATTTATGAATAATTTAGTAGTGTCCTAGATTCACAGGGCAATGTCTCTAAATAATAAAAATTGTGTTTTAAATGCACTTTATACATCAGGACAGAGCCTATCAGAATTATGATTCCACTATTGCACGCTTTTAAAAAACTAGAAATATCTAGTTTAGCTTTTTTTTTTTTTTTAAGATTTTATTGATTTATTTGACAGAGAGAGATTACAAGTAGGCAGAGAGGCAGGTAGAGAGAGAAGGAGGAGGAAGCAGGCTCCCTGCTGAGCAGAGAGCCCGATGCGGGACTCGATCCCAGGACCCCGAGATCATGACCTGAGCCGAAGGCAGCGGCTTAACCCACTGAGGCACCCAGGCACCCTGGTTTAGCTTTTAAAATGGGTGTTAAAATGGAACAAACTTTTCTCTGGCAAACTTACTGGTGACTCCATTGCAGAAAGAATAAAAACCCTTTTTGAGTATTCCACCTTACTAAGTAGAAATTGAGTATTTTTAACTACAACTCAGTGGGAATTTGATAACAATTACATATTTGGGGTGTATGATTTGTTCACCTAATCATCCATTGTTGTATGTATAGAGATTACTAAATCATAAACTCAGTCTCTAACCAATATTCTAAAGGACCACATATTAAAATTCATTTGAGTTTACAGTTGGTCATTATACACCTACATCAAGTACTATGTTCCATGTATGTTACATATATGACCTCAAACTAACCTTGGCCATGATGAGTATTATCATTACTCCTTTTACAAACAATAAAGCCAAGACTCCGTAGGGTCTTACAAAATGATACAGCAGAATTTAAGGCTAATTTAGATAGATCGATTTGACTATAAAACCCATGATCAATGCACGAGGCCATATTGACCTCATTTTTATCAGGAAAGATCACTGAATACTCCTTTCAAACACTACTTCATACCTCTTACAAGGTTAATAATATATGTATTTAATGCTTTGAGGTAGACTGCCTTCAAAGGCTATGCTTTCCCCAAGCTGCATGAAAAATACGGACCGTTCAGTTTCTTTAACTCATTTGTTCATTTACTTAATACAAAAAAAGGTGAAAATTTAGTACAGTGTTAAGTCCCAATTAGCTATAGTCAGTGGTATCACTCCGAAAAGGGTCCTCTTTGGCAAGCATTACTGCTCTTTGACACAAGCAAACACTTCCAGGTCACCTTACCCATGACCAGGACAGGTGCCAAGCGTCCAGACCTCCAGGACCGGCTCAGGCAGAAGAGAAAGACAGACTGACGGAGAGAGGAAGAAAAGGGAGCAGTGTCACCGAACACTGGGGAGAAAAGAAAGATGGCGCTCAGTCGTAATTCCTTCTCTACCATCTCTGTGCCCCACCACACTGAGGACCCTGTCCTTTCCACTGTCAGACAAGCTTGTTCTACAAGACAAAGTGAACGGCCTGCAGTTTATTGCAAGGTAACATTTTAGCTGTGACCTTTAAAAGCACAATATTCTATAGGCATAACTATCACTCACCCTTTGCGTCGATGCAGCTGGTTGGAGTTATGACCCAGGTCACGCTCCCTAGGCAATTAAAAACTGCAAAAGATAAACTGACATGAGGTGAGAGAACCGAAATAGCACCCTCAGACACAAGCTCGATCCAGCCACTATTTTAATACTGCCCGTTCCAAGCAGGAGATGATAAGAAATCCCCCACTTTAAATGAAACGCTCACCACTTTTAACGCGCTCTGTGCACACAACCTGCCAAAAATAACTTAACCATTTGACCAAATATGACAAATTTGTGCTTCTCTTTGATGTTTAACAGATGGCACTCCTTATTAAGTGCTTATGGGATATGGATCCGTGTCAGGAGCTAGCCTGGGGCTTGAAGATGCAAAGAAAAGCAGGATATTGTCCCCATCAAGGAAAGGCTTGCTCTTTAACTGATGAGGCAAACAATTATCAGGCATTACACTCAAAACTGTACCTTTATTATGTACCCAGAACTCCCCTAAGTGATTTGAACATATTAACTCACATAATTCTCTCAACAACCTTGTAGGAAGTTGCTATTATTATCCCCATTTTCCTGAAGGAGAAAATGACGTACAGAGAGATCAAGTGACTACTAGTTTATTGAGCCGGTAAATGCTGTAGCTCGACCCAAACTCAGGCATTCTGACTCCAGATTCCACACTTCCAGCCACCTTGATAGGAAATACACAAAAAGGAGAGTGAGTCAGAGGATCCAGGAAAAACTTCTGAGAGATCCAGGAAAAATGAAACTCTATGAAGATAGGTTGAATTGAGTCATAGAAAAGTCTTTCAAGGCAAAACATATAGCACATACTGAGGCATGACTGTTCAAGAAATACTGATAAAGTTTGTGAAAATGACACTTAAAGTGTGTAGGAAACATGAAGAAAGGCAGGGAAATTACATTAGGATCAGATGGGGAAAGGCCTTTTATGTTATGCTAAAGAAGTTTAGGTTTTTATCCTACGAACAATAGACTTCAAAGAATTCCTAGGCAGGTAAGAAGAGGTAAGCATTAAGTTGAAGGGGATACAGGCTGCTGGATTCTGACCAAATAATGGAAAAAGTAAAATGAGAAAATAAGATAGGCTTAAGGATTATGCAAACATTTCATATTCAGTATTTTATTTTCTAAGACCTGTTCCGACTGCTCACAAAAAAGTCACTAGGGATCGATGAGACAGAGAAAACAGAAAGTCTTAGAGGCTGGGGAAGTAGTCAGAAAACCATTAGCATGTTTCATCAAATCCAAGGCACCATTCCTTTTAAGGTACATGAATTTAAGTAACAAAAATGCTCCCGATTAAACACCATCTATCATAAGATACATTCCAATTTCACAGATGTTTCACAGCACACCCTAGAATCTATGAAATGGGGTATAATAACTCAAGCAACAGATTTAATTACTGGTCCCAGTCACTCCTATGTTTATTGCATTATTTACAGTAACCAAGATATGGAAGCAACCTACGTGGCTAGCGATAGACGAACAGATAAAGGAGATGTGATATACATACACAAAATGGAGTGTTACTCGGCTCCCAAAAGAATGAAATCTTATTTGCAGCAACACTGATGGATCTAGAAGGTATTATGCTAAGGGAAATTAGTCAGAGAAAGACAAATACCATATGATTTCACTTGTATGTGGAAGTTAATCAGACCAAAAAAAAAAAAAAAAAAAACCCACAGAGAACATACTGGTGGTTGCCAGATGGCAAAATAAGCGAAGGGGATTAAGAGGTACAAACTTCCAGTTATAAAATAAGTAAGTCCTAGGGATGAAAATTACAGCACAAAAAATATAGTCAATGATATTGTCCTAACTTTGTACAGTGACAATTGGTAACCCTCTATCATGGCCAGCATTTTTTAATGTATAGAACTGTCAAATCACTATGCTGTACACCCGAAATTCGTGTAATACTGTATGCCAACTCTACTTCAAATTTTTAAAATATTACTCCTCAAGCAAAAGTAGATTTCATGGGGCACCTGGGTGCTCAGTGGGTTAAAGCCTCTGCCTTCGGCTCAGGTCATGATCTCAGGGTCCTGCGATCGAGTCCCGCATTGGGCTCTCTTCTCAGCAGGGAGCCTGCTTCCTCCTCTCTCTCTCAGCCTCTCTGCCTACTTGTGATCTGTGCCTGTCAAATAAATAAATTTTAAAAAAAAGTAGATTTCATTACTGGTTCCAGGCACTGAGTAAATTAGAACATAAACTAATTGAACAAATACTTATTGAATGTTGGTATGAAGATATATAATGGAATGTTGAGAATAAACAGCAGTAATGACTGAGGGAAAGAAATGATAACCGATATAAGGTATTTAGATAATAGAACTGTTGAGCTGTGTCATTTTACTAAACGCAAATGGTAAGGGAGAGGGCTTCAAGGATAACCATTAAATGTCTAAGATGGCTGACAAGGCAATGTTTCTAAGACTAAAAGCCCAAAACGAAGAGCATGTAGGTAGTAGTGACATCATAGGTGTAGCTTGGGACATGCTGAGGTTGAAATAAAGTAGAACTTACGAGTGGGAATGTTCATGAGTAGTTGGACTAAGTGGCCAGGCCCTGCTCAGGAAAGAGGAAAGGGCTAGAAATATTAATTTGGGGAGTGTCCAGGCGATGTGGTCCGTGAAACCATGGAAGTGCATGGAGCCACCCACAACAGGAAGCCTGGCCAAGAGGTGATGTTCGCTTGAGCTAATTGAACCTAATGCTCAGGAGAGAGCATTAGGAATAAATGAAAGGAGATGACTTTAAGACACATGGTGAACATAAAATTTCTCAGTCTTGATATCAATGGCCCTTAAGGTTGGGAGAAAATTGGTTCCATTAAGTGATTTGGGAAGCTAAGAAGTACAGCCATTTGGTTGGAGAGGAGAAAAATTTCAGTTCTAGGTGTGCTGTGTTGCAAAGTGCTGCCAGGAAATGCAAGTGAAAAAGACCCAAGAGTAGTTTAAACCATATGTAGTCTTAAAAGTGCCTGCATGAAGTGTCTAGGTGGCTCAGTGGGTTAAGCCTCTGCCTTTGGCTCAGGTCATGATCCCAGAGTCCTGAGATCAGGCCCCGCATTGGGCTCTCTGCTCAGCAGGGAGCCTACTTACCCCACCCTCCACTTGCATCTCTGCCTACTTGTGATCTCTCTCTCCCTGCCAAATAAATAAAAACTCTTAAAAAAAAAAAAAACCCTGCATATAGTCTGTATTTCTAGAAATGGTTTAAATCTAGAAATAAAAATTTAAATCATCTATTCATAGTAAAAGTTTCTGCCATGGTATAAAGATTGCCAAGAGAAAAACATATAAAAGGAGAATAGAAATAATGCAACCATATTCCCTTAAAGTCCGTTATATTTAGGTGGAAGAAGTAATGCTATTTTACCCTAAATAATACTAGTTAATAAGAGATTAAACAACTATGATTCATTGAATCTTAATGTGTGAGACATTTACACCTGACATTTGTAATACTTTTAAATAACTGCATGAGACATAATCAAATATTCATTTTGTAAATGAGGAAAATCTGAGGTCTAGTAACTTTCCTAGGATCACACAACAAGTGGCTGAGTGGGGATTCAAAGTCTTTCAAAGCAAGTCCCTTGCTTAAAAGCCCTCGTGCTTCATAACGTACTCCCAGCCTACACAAAGCCCTCCTCCTGTAATTTCATACATTGCTGTTCTTGACAGAGCCCATGAAACAAACCCAAGTCCCTGCAGAGGATACACACAAGTCATATGTTTAAGACACTTGAGCTGTCCCTAATGGTACCTAGTATTTTGACACTGACACCCTTCTTTTGACTAGGATGGTTTATTCTTTACTCCTATAAAAGAAAGACTTTCTTAAAACATATGATCCTCTGGGGCACCTGGGTGGCTCAGTCATTCAGGCATCCGACTCTGGGTTTAGGCTCAGGTCACGGTCTCAGGGTGATGGCTTTGCGCTCTGTGGGAGTCTGCTTGGATATTCTCTCTCTGCTCCTCACCAACCGCCCCCATCCCAAATAAATAAGTAAATCTTAAGAAAGAAAAAAAACATGTGGTCACCTACTTTCGTTTTTCCCAGTTTTAACTGAAACATGGAAACAAAGAAATCTTTCTTTACCGTAAGAAAACAACAGTGTAATATAATGATGAGAACAAAAGACACCCGAATTCAGTACTGAGGGTAATAGAAATGCTGAGTACTCTGGCAAAATGGGGAGGATAGCCCGATTCAAAAAGGTGACAGCCTGTGTGCTTGGGTAGCTCAGTCTGTTAACCGTCTGCCGTGGGCTCAGGCCATAATCCAAGAGTCCTGTAATAGAGCCCTGTGTCAGGCCCCTCGTTCAACTGGGAATTTGCTTCTCCCTCTGCCCCTCGCCCCTGCTAGTGTGTGCGCACTCGCTCGCTCTCTCTCTCGCCAAAATTTTTTAAAAAGTCTTTAAAAAAAAAAAAAAAAAGATGACGACCCTTCAAAGTCCAGCGCTGCCAAATCTTCAGATTTTGTAAGGGAAGGGGAAAATTTAAAAATGCAAGGTTTCATCTAACATTGTAACAGAACTCATTATTTTGAACTATTCAGACTAAAGGAAACCTGCCTCTGAGTAAAATGAATACAAAATGGTACCAATTTATGACTACGCTACGCTTCCATATGACAACGTTTTAACACTGAGGACATCACCCTGCCTTGTAGTCTCTAAGTTTAATATTCCCAGGTCCCTCCAGTAATCGTGTTGCTAGAGGTATCCAACGTTACTCTCCTTTGAACACTGTTCCTCTTAAAATATGACAGCAAGAGCTAAACAATCATGCAGCTTCTCTGGGACTGTTTCTGTCTTTGCGCTGAACAGCGTATGCTCGTGCAATCTAGCGTTACTTGAGCTTTTAGAGGACATTTACATCATTTCATTTGTGCCTAAAGGAGTTTTAGTGCATGAAAACCCTACTTTTTCAATATTAGCTTCCAAGACTGAGCTTCACTCATCCAATACTTGTAGAGTTGTGACTATTTTATTTTAAAATCCAATACAAGACTTTATATTTTCCTTAGTAAATTTTATTTATCTGGGCCCATTATTTGAAATTTTGGGTGGAGTTTCCAATCGTCTATCTCTTTCTGCTGCTCCAAGTATAAAACCCTGCAGCTCATCCCGGGGGCTATACTCAGACTCAAATCTTGTCCACCAACATGTACACCACTTCAAGAAAGATCCAAAGCAGAATTAATCCATAATTGGAATATTACATTATTCCGTAAGTATCGCCCACACACAATTTCCTACAAATCACCACAATTTTACTTACATTTGCCGCAACTACACCAATGCACTGAGACATACCACAATCACTGGCACACCCGCTTACAATAGGGTTAAAGTTTCAGTGAGCTCAGCTGTTTGACTTCTGCCATTATCCAGAATTCTAGCTTATATCTATTTGCCTTGATTTAAAAAAAAAATTCCTTGCTGGTAACTGAAAATACACATTTGATCATAAATTAAAGAATCTTTAATTTATGTCTAATTTAAGCTTATATCTATTTGTCTTGATTAAAAAAAAATTCCTTGCTGGTAACTGAAAATACACATTTGATCATAAATTAAAGAACATGCTCGTGTTGTTCCTCTGCCTCAAAGATGACACATCGATGAATAGCAATTGATCTGACTCACTGGGGCCGTGCATTCCACATGGTTTCCTTTCAGTGAACTATACAGGCTAGAGGAGCAGTGATAGCCCATGCTTCCTAAGGCTTCTCCATATAAGCCAAGCACTGGGCTGTGCATTTTTATCTCAGTCATCCCCCATGCTCCTTAACACCAATGCTTAAAGCACTTATAAATCCTTAACAGCCAAGTCACCAAGACATAAAGAATTTGCATAGTCTTTCACAGTCAGTAATGGTCTGGGTCTTCTTGCTGGGTAGTTCTGTCTGCACTGAAAACCCTGCTCGTAGTCATGGGTCTCATTCCTTGGCAGGTCATCTGGACTTTCCTCTTTTGATTTAATCAAATAAATCACCAACTGGAAGATGACACCCACAATCACATAACAAGCCTGAGTTCTGTGAAAGACCAAGGGTTATTTGGCAGGGGTGTATCAAGCCCTCCAGTGGGAATGCCCTGGCAGTCTACTCCTAGGCCTCTAATTTTAACCATTTTAGGACCAAGGGAGAACTGTTTCGAACATTTTTAAGTCCTTTCCTTAACCATCTGTTAGTTATCTGATGTACTGTCCAGCACATACCTTCATTTCTTCAAACTAAGCTATTGGTGAAATAGTGAATGAGAGAGAAAGCTGGGCTGTATCTCTGGGGTGTTATTTTCTGCCTTTTTTCCACCATGACACAGAAGATGGACAGTATACCGACCAGTACCACCAGTACCACAGAAGATGGACAGTACACCCACCAGTACCACAATTCACAATCCCCACTGCACTCACTCAATTTTGCGACTTCTTTTCCACCAAAAAAAAAAAAAAAAAACAGAGAGAGAGAGAGAGATATACACACACGTGTGCACACACGCACACACACACACACACACACACACACAGAGAAAGGGGAATAGGCCGGATGTTATCCCAGGAACACCATCACATCAGATATATATATATATATATTTTAAGTAAATAAGGAAATGCTGGTACTTTAGGATTAGTGATGAATTACTGGCATAACTAGAGAGCACTGTGAAGATCCCCTAGATTTGGGGGGCGCCTGGGTGGCTCAGTGGGTTAAGCCGCTGCCTTCGGCTGAGGTCGTGATCTCAGGGTCCTGGGATCGAGTCCCGCATCGGGCTCTCTGCTCAGCGGGGAGCCTGCTTCCTCCTCTCTCTCTGCCTGCCTCTCTGCCTACTTGTGATCTCTCTCTGTCAAATAAATAAATAAAATCTTAAAAAAAAAAAAAATCCCCTCGATTTGGAAGCGGTCAGAGAGACGCTAGTGTGTCCTTTCCTTTATTGGTCATTGGTTTTGTGTTGTTCTGTGGTATCCTTCCACTGTTCCACCAACTATGAATTCATTGAAATGAAACCGTCCTTTCGGTCCTCTTTTTTCCCACATGTTTTACAAAAACGTCACAGTAAGAGGTGTAAAAAAAAAAAAAAAAATGCCTTGTGCCCTTAAAATGCGTGTATGAATGAATACTCACAAATGGGTCATTTACCTCAGGGTTAGCCGTGAGAGACGAGACGAGAGTAACAGGGAGGGGCCGTGTTCGGTTACCGGCTTTGGCGCACGCTCAGTGAAACGCAAAGTAAAGCGAAAACCTCGGTAATGGCGTTTGTCAGAAGCTCCAATCCCTGTTGAGCCCCTCGTTTTGTCTTTGGAAATTCAATGTTTAGCCATTTTTTACTATGTCCCACTATTATTTTCTCACGAGAAAGAGCAAGCAGCAACAGACACTGTTCCCTTTGCAAAGTACATGCATTTGATTTAAACTGAGATTTTAAGTGGATCAAGAAACGGTCCGTTTTTACAATGTAATAAATGAGAAATGGCAGATGCACAAAGGGAAATGGTGACTAGAATACTGGTAGATACCTACATTTATGTTGATGGAAATTTACTCTTTTACTTATTAAGAATTTCAAAGTAAAAGATAAACATCTATAGAAGTAAGCAGTAAGCTTTTGGCCATCACTGGCTTTTTGGAAAAGAGTGGGGCATACATTTTGATAAGACGTAAAGAGTGAGGAGGAATCTTGTATCTGGATCCTTATGGAAGTGAGAGAAAAGCAGTAACAGTGGTGTTTTGTTTTTTTTTTTAATCATCCTAAAAATTTTGCTTAACAATGTCTCATTTCTGTTTAAAAATAAATCTTCCTTAGACAAATATCGGAGCTAACTTAAAGGAATTTTTTCTGGAGGACATTTTTGCTATAATTATCTTTAGAAATAATTTTTAACTTTGATATGTCATTTATGGTCGAAAATTATAATTGAACAGTTAGAAAAAATGTTAATTATATAGTCTACATCGTATCCAAATAGCACATTTATTACATATTTCTAGCTCAAGAAAATTCTCACAAATAAAAACTTTTTTTTTTTTTTTTTTGGTGGGCTGGGCACCATCCCAACTCAGTTTTAGAACAGTGTTGGAAAGGTTTTGTTCGCTGAACTTACTCTGCAATTTCTACTGTTCTATATTCTTTAAGGGAAATATGATTGATTTTATATGATAGTTGTGCTGTAAAGACTCTTCTATTAAAACGTACTTCACTGAGAATTTATTCTTCCAGCAGACGCCTAAGAAATTTATCTTGATTGCAGTGGAAGATGGCAATTTGGAACAATTATTTATCCTTATAATAACTCAAGAGCTTTTATCATCAAGCATTTGCTATTTGAAGACCTGACTCCCATTCCTAAATAAGTGAATATTAATCTGCTTGTTTTTAATTCTTATAACAACAATCTTTTTCTAGCACATTCTATGGTTAATGAGTACATATTAAATGGAAACTGAATTATCGACCTTCTCCATTGTTTATAAAGATATATATTAAACATACACAATAGGATGAGTACTGAAGCACATTTTCTTTTAAACATTTTTATTACTGGCAACTTTCTCTAGCCACTTCAGGCTAAAGTCTAATTACTTACTAAAAATTCACCCACTGAATTAATCAAGTCTCCCTTACCTTTTCTCATTTTGACTGCCTGATTTCTTAAATATAAATACAATATTGTTTACAAGGAATCATTATCCTGGCACTTAGGTGGCTTAGTTGGTTAAGCGTCTGCCTTCAGCTCAGGTCCTAATCCCAGGGTCCTGGGATTGAACCCCTCATCGGGCTCCCTGCTCAACAAGAAGCCTGCTTCTGCCTCTCCCACTCCCCCTGCTTGTGTTCCCTCTCTCGCTGTCTCTCTCTCTCTGTCAAATAAATAAATAAAATCTTTTTTTAAAAAGGGGAATTATTATCTTTTCTTTTCAGATGGAAATGGCAAACCAAAGATAAAAATCAAAATTGGATATTATGCCAGATTCATCCAATGGGGGTTCCAGGATTTGATTATACAAAACATGGACCAGTTGCTACAGAAAAAAAATTTACTTTGTTTATGTCATCTGGAACTTAAGAACCATAAGACCTGCCTTTGCAGAATACCACTTTGATACAATTTTTCAGAGAACAATTTAGAATTTTCAAACATATACCAGTTGTCAGAGTCTGTTAAAAAAAAATACTATTGGTAATTTTTTAATTCAATTCTGCCATAATAATTCTAATAGAATACATCAATAATGAACATAAAAGTTTAATGCAATGAGTAGAATAGAATTCAATAACTGATCTTAATAGTGCTCACTTCCTATTCTATGCAGGGAGGAACAAGTTCTGTATTGATGTATGCACTACAGAGACTACCCAGAAGACAAAGATGATGTTCTAAAGAAGCATATTTTAGGGATGAAAAAAAACAAGGTATTGAATAGCCATCTAGGTCATCTCTTTAGACCAAAATTTCATTTAATTTTATTTTTTGTGATGCTTTAGGAATGCTTCAGTAGCATTCCAAAGAGCCCTAAATCCTAGGTGATAACACGTTCTCCTTCCAGTTTTAGAAATGCAATGCACATTAAAATAGGTCTAAAAATGCCTACCTTCCTGGGTCTTGTGGGGATCAAATGAGCTCAAGTACATGAAAGCACTACAGATGCTCTACAAATGCTAGTTGGATTCTAGGGGAAGGCTTTTTAGAGACAGCTCTGACACTGTAGAAGGACACTTGGACTCAGTATTGGAAAACCTTAGATTTACTATCTGGGTTCTCTTAAATCACTTAAATTTAATTCCTGTGAGTTTCACTTTTTTTTTTTTCCCCCAAGATAACTTATTTATTCATTTATTTGAAAGAAAGAGAGAGAAAACTAGCAGGGGGAGGAACAGAGCGGGGCCCAGAGGAGGAGTAGAGGGAGAAGGAGAAGCAGACTCCGTCGCTGAGCAGGAGCAAGCCCCTGATGTGGGGCTTGATTCCAGGACTCTGAGATCATGACCTGAGCCGAATACAGACACTTAACTGACTGACTCACCCAGGTGCCCCAAGTTTCATTTTTCTATATCTGAAACAAGTACAGTTTCTACTACTGTTTTGTAAACCACCTCAAATACAATGAGATCTATAAAGAAGAGCTTTATGAGCAGAGAAGCACAACATGTTATTATTATTCATTAAATATAATGAGCTTTAAAGAAGAGCATTTGCTTATGGAAAGAATATATTTTTAATTTCTTATAACTGTATTAGTAATTTATTTTTATTTTATTTTTTATTTCCCTAAATAAAAACAATTGTTTAATTCAAATATCTATTTAGAAAGGTTAGGCATTTGAAGTGAGTTCTTCATTGAGTCCTTATCAAATAACCATCTCAGTGTCTCAGTGAAGTAGGCAGAGAAATGGTGGGCAAGTTCTGGCCTTGAACACCATCTCAAGAATGAGTAAGGCATACTTCGTGTTTGTGTTTCAAGATATAAAAGAAGTAAGCAAAAACCAAAAATTTATTCATGTTATGTGCCACTTTAATGGTCAAATCTGTCACCCAGCATCAAAAATACTTGCTTCAGTATTATGTACAAACGTTGTGTACAAATTGTATGCCCAACATGGTACACAAAACCTTATCCTGTGCTCTGATTTACAGTGTGACTGAGTGTGTGTGTTTAGGAAAGGGGGATGGTGTTAAAATATATACTATCAAAGGGTGTCTAGGTATTTCCTTCTCTGCGCTCAATAAGCTTATATACCTGTGAAGCTTATGAGGTTTTATAGTATAAGGAAGCATAAAATGAATGTCAAATGCCTTTTTTAAGGATGTTTTATTAAAAATTATTGATCCCATTACATAGACACTGGTCTTTACTGTTATCAAAAAATAATATTCAAAGATTAAAATGTCAGGGGCTGGGGCACCTGGGTGGCTCAGTGGGTTAAGCCTCTGCCTTCAGCTAGGGTCATGATCCCAGGGTCCTGGGATCGAGCCCCACATCGGGCTCTCCGCTCAGCAGGAAGCCTGCCCCCCACCCCGTCCTCTCTGTCTCTGCCTGCTTCTCTGTCTACCTGTGATCTCTGTCAAATAAATAAATAAAATCTTAAAAAAAAAAAAATGTCAGGGGCCACGTATATTTAGTCACACTTTCCCTAAAGTCCAATAAGTGAAAATTAAGACAAGGATTTAAGAAGACATTATGCTAAGGCTAAGGTTACACACACACACACACACACACACACACTTATTCAAGTCCTTAGTCTTCCAGTGATTGATTTAGACATGGGAAGAGGCAGGGTGCTTAGTGGAATCAATGAGATCTGGGATAAAGCCTTATTTGAGTGACACTTGTTGAATTACCTCACTGAGCCTCAGTTTCTTCATCTGTAACTACTGGGTTGTTTTAAAGATTCAACATTGTAGGGGCGCCAGGGCGCCTGGGTGGCTCAGTGGATTAAGCTGCTGCTTTCGGCTAGGGTCATGATCTCAGGGTTCTGGGATCAAGCCCTGCATCAGGCTCTCTGCTCAGCGGGGAGCCTGCTTCCCCCTCTCTCTCTCTGCCTGCCTCTCTGCCTACTTGTGATCTCTCTCTCGCTGTCAAATAAATAAATAAAAATCTTTAAAAAAAAAAAAAAAAGATTCAGCATTATAATGAACAAATGTGACTAAAACTATACCAGGCAAATGCATGGAGCTCAAAATGTAAGTGATAATATTCAGTAAGTAGAGAATCTTCATTTTTAATAAACCCACCAAATGATATTTTGATTTGGCAAAGATGGGACATCCTGCACTAAATTTAATTACTCTTTCTCCTTCTCACAGAATACTGTGAGTTTTTATCAGTGAATCATTAATATTTATAGAATAAAGACGTCTTTTTCACATTTTAATTTCACATTTTAAATGTTTTCAGTATAGTCACTAGGCAGGCAAAGGACAGTATTTGTTATGATTAGAAAACAACACACACTTTCCTAAATTCTCTTTAATTGAAAGAAATAGTTTGTCCTCAGAAATACTTGAGTCTGGGTATATTGTGTTATTTGAGAATAACCAGGATGTGATTCTTAAGGTCATTGTTATTGTTTATTGACCGTGTCTAAGATGAGAAACTAATTATCTGCAGGTTTACCTTAATAAGCAAATACCATTTTCTAGCATGGTTAGGCCTCAACAGTAATAAGCAGTCACATTTCTCAACAACTTTTTCATATCCTTTTGGGTCATGAGTTTCCTCATCTTTCAAGTTTCCAGTGTTCTTTTCAGGGCATCTTGAATACTTGAGCAGCAATTTTCCCTGTTTGAAGCAATCGCCAGTTGAATGCTTTTGTGAATGGGAAATTAAATGGATTTTCAACAATGTAGATACTTTTAAATGAGTCCCAATGAAATTATGGATGAATCAAGGGACAGCAGGAAGTCCGTGATTTTTCTGCATTCACAAATGTCTTTCTAAAAAATGCCATCCTTCAAACTCTACAGCCATTAACTCATTAATGCCAGTCTGTCTCTCGTTCTTTTAAGTAATTCTTATTCTTTTTAAAATGGCTCTAAAAACTCACACAGAGAAAGTAGAGTATACAGCAATACTTAATAAGTTGTATAAAGAACGGTAAAGATATTACCAGTCACTGGAGGACTCCTACAAAATATTTAAATCCCTGACTTCTTAAAGTCTAAAGTACAAATAATATGAAAAGAAAAGTCTTAAAATCTAAGGAGAATAAAAGAAATTTATGAGGGAAAAATTATATACAATTTTATTTAGCTACCTGGTTATTATCATCACATGAATCTGTTAGCAGAATGACTTAGAGATTTCCCAGATACAGGCAAACAGTTTAAAAACCTTTAAGATAGAAGATACAATCAGTGAAGGCTCAAAAATGGTAGAAATTAACCTGCAAAAACTGCAAGTATATTTGACCTAATGGGGGTGGTGAGATGAAGCAGCTAACTAACTGCCTTGGAAAGGAGACTTTTGGAATTCGCCATAGATGCTTCTGAGAAGGAGTGTGGCGTGAAGAGATCAGGATTTAAGGAAGAGGATTCCTGCTGCTACTAAATTACCAGAGAAGAGGAAGGATCATTGGACCTCCCGTATTAGTCATGTTGACAATTTTTTTTTAATTTTATTTTATTTAAAGATTTTATTTATTTATTTGACAGAGAGAGATTACAAGTAGGCAGAGAGGCAGGCAGAGAGAGAGGAGGAAGCAGGCTCCCTGCCGAGCAGAGAGCCCGATGCGGGACTCGATCCCAGGACCCTGAGATCATGACCTGAGCCGGAGGCAGAGGCTTAACCCACTGAGCCACCCAGGCGCCCCTCATGTTTACAAATTTAAATTGGGTTTTTCAAAGTAATTCCCACTATTTTCATATATTCCCTCCAGAATTCAACTATTCGTTCAATTCAGGGTTAATCTGAGAAAACCATTGCATGCTTTTCCAGAAGAGGAGTAGGTTAGCAGAGTGACCAGAAACACGGGCTCTGGAGCTACACCTTCCGGGTGGAGATCTTGCTCACACTCCTTGCCAGCTGTGTGACTTGGATAAACTCCTTAGTCTCTCCTAACTTCAGTCTCCTCATCTGTAAGATGGGGATAATTTAATGTCTCCCTCCTTATTGTAAAGAGAGGATGAAGTGACAGAGTATTGAAATAGTACTTAAATAATATTAAATATTACAAAGATTCAACACATGCTAATAAAGATTTATAAATGTAAAGAAATTGGTTATTTTTAAGGCATCTTTAATGAATCATCATGCAAACCTATACCTCTCTTCTTGATTTTCACAATAGAGAAAAAAAACTGTCAAAACTGACTGAGAAACTAAAAATTAATTTAAAAATGTGCCTCAGTAATTTCTAACTAGAGTTGTAGACATTTTTAAAAATTTTACATTTTAATTCACTGGACTTTTACAATGATTTCTTATAAAATGGTTGTAAATGCTTTGAACAAAATGCTTAATTTCACAGATTTGAAATTATTTTCAGACATAAGGTATATACATTGAGTAATCTAACTTTGGGTATATTAGGACTTCATTTTTAAGCTCTTTTAAAGTAATAAAACATCTGTTGAGAATAACAATAAAATCATTGTGAAAAATTATGAAGACTATCTGGGTGATGATGTTAGCTTTGACGTCTACTTAAAAGCAGACCTTGGTAATTGGAAAAGGTTAGATCTTTTTGTGGGTGTGTGGTTTTTTGTTTTTGGTTTTTTGGGGGGTTTTTTGCTAATATTGTTATTTTTGTTGTTCTGCTTTCTTCTTAGACTTAGCCTTCTAGAGATTAGGATTCGTTATACATGGACAATCTGATAATGATAACATTGCTAGTGCTCTGAACTAAACTTGATCTACAAAGCATCATTCCTACCATTTAGGACGTATCAATTTCTAGTGACTCATAGTTGTTCATTTTCAATCAGTTTTGATTCTGGAACTCCCATGATCTACTCTACACTTCCTTCAGTTATAATTGTTACAGAGTGAGACATTTTCTCTAAAGCCTAAGGCAGAAGTATCTTCCCTTGAAAATACTGTGATCATTTGTCAACAATACAATCTCAAATTTTAGATGCCTTTTTCACACAGGAATCATAGTTCAATGAATATGTGCCAAGATTCTACTACATAATGCAGATTAGTGAGAGTTCTTGCCCTCGAAAAAGGAGTTTTGCATCTAATAAGGAAGATTCCCAATGAATAAAATGATGTGGTCTAAAAGGCATACAAAGTCTTGGAATTTAGGGGACTGATTAATAGCATCTCTACTTTTTCCTCCCAAGTCCAAAACCATAGGAGAGGTAGACCGAGGAATTAAGCTGCTACAGATCAAAATCGCTTTGGGGAGTATAATAATTGCATTATGAGTCTTAAACATGCCACCCAATGCCATTCTTTGAATTGACCTTAATATTCAAATCTGCAGCGCTCCCCGAAGGCGCAAGTGTGTATCCCCTCTGTAAGTTAACTGCATATCCAACAGCATGCCTCCTCTCTGTGGGCAAGCAGATGCATAGTGGAAACGTATAGTCAGACGTCCTAGGCCAAGCATGCTCAATTTCTTCTCCCAAAGTCATCAGTTGGGCCAGCCACTCCTCCCCTGAGGAGGATGGAGAAAGGAAGCCAACAAGATGCAAGTGTCTCTTCCTTTATTTTCCTTTGGGAAGTACAGGGGAAATTCCCCCTTCAGGGGATGTGACTACAGAAATTTAAAGTAAGTGTTCTTGTTCCAGTGGAGACAACATGCATGGAATTCAAAGGCTGAAGAGTCCAGATGGTGGGAGGGTCAGGAAATAATTCAGAGAGCATAGGCTTAAAAGAAGAATATAAATTAAGCTTGATGAAAGAATAGGACTACCAATGAAGAGCCTGACAGGAAGTCCAAAAGAAAGAGCTAGAAGAATTCCCAAGCATCATAGAGGACCTAGGTGACACTCAAGTGAGTTTTCAGTGATTTGAGTCCTTTAGCAATAAAGGAGGCAAGAAATAGCCAGTCATCCCAAAAGGTTTAAGATTAGCAAGCACATGTATGTGGTATATGTTTCAGTGGATGTGACATTCTGTGGAAATAGTACATTATTAAAATAGACGTGGTAGGCTTCAGGCTCATTTGCTGGACAAACGAAACCAGCATCTGTGTCACAGAGTAGAGGGGCAGAGAATGAGAAAATGAACAAATTTATAGGGAAAAGATGAAAACGGCAGGCCACAGTAAAAGAAACAATTTTGGAAAGTATAATACAGAAAATGGGGCAATGCCCAGAGATGAAACCTAAACTATAATTAGAAATGGGACATTAAAAAATAATAATTATAAAGGAATTTGGAGAGCCAAGATGCAGAAGCTCATCAGTGGGCTGAAATCACTCAAGGAGGGTAACAGAATTCAGTACAAGCTGGTAGAGGATGGTGGACGCCCATCTCAGAAGCTGTTTGTGACACTGATGAGGAATTAAATAAACGTAAGTACAGAAAACCTAAGTGATAAGGGCTTGCAGATAATCGTGTAGAGGTAGTAATATGCCCCGTAATGTGCCCAGCTATTCTCCTGGCCTTATACGAAAAGAGGCTTGGAGTCATCAGGGGAAAATGAGGTTTCGGTTAATAAAAGGGAGAGTTTAGGAAAAAGATTTGAGCATTTATTCCAAGGTGTGATAAAATGCAGGCAGTCAATAACATGCTCGGCACAATACACGGAGAAGGACCAGAGTGTAAGTGATCTGGGGAAGAAAAGCAGTCTAAGTAAGGAAAGGGGGTGCAAAACGTGAATAACAAAGATTAAGAAACAAGAGTCCAGACACCAGCTCCAGGAAACAGGAGGTGGCATAATTTCATCATTTTCAGTCCTTTGGAATGGTATTGTCAAGTCACTTTGGGATGCTGAAAAACTATATTCCTTCAACATCTTTGTAATTAGGAACAGAAATTGATGTCATCCTACTGGGCCTTGCTGCTAAGGATGTGAGTTTTTAGAGACAAATAGGTGGTCTTGCCCACGCAATCTAATGTAGTCATGGCGCCATCCAGTGGTTAGTTTGCAGCTACTGCCCATCAATCTTTAAGAATATATTTTATATTATAGTGCATATCCATCTAAGTTTCATCAAGTTTCCATGAAAAGCATGTTATGGTATTCTCAGAAATCACATAGGAGGGATTTGATTTGCTATCCACTTCTAAACTAATGGAGTTATATCCAGCTTGTCCTCTATATGTGTTAGGCTCTGGGAAACATGATTTAGCCTGTCTTCTATCGAAATTAATGCAATAAGGAACCATGAAATAATGGGCCTTACACTGTATTCAATTTTAGTCCTAATGGAAACACAATGGAAAATAACATCTGCGACATAGGCCTGGTTGATCATGGGAAAGTAATGGATATTTTCTGCTGTGATTTTATTGGTGCTCTGGGTTTTATCCTTCATCATACGCTCATCAGGAGAGTAATAATGTAATACATACTTTGACTTGACTTGCCTTTCGTCTCAGTTTGTCTGTAAGGTCACATGGGTAAATTTAGCTGGGAGACTTTAATTTGGCGGCTGACAAAGTAGGATAAATCAAGATGCTACTAGAAGGAACCCTTCTTAAAATTTTTATAAAAGCACAGCTTTTAAATTTATGGCACACATCTTTAAAAATATATTTAACAGTAAATTTTAGTAACATTACATTTGGGACATTCAAACCTTTGGCAATGAAATCCTTCATTGGCACCGAAGTCCATTATTTCAATCTCCATGGCAAATTAGCTTTATGAGGTAGCTACTTTAATTATTTTCCTATGAATCAAAGGCTTGAGTAGAGACAATTTAATAATCTTTATCACTGCTTATATATGGAAGTACTAAACAGTTAGATCATGGAGAACCTGTAAGGCCTTTCAGTTTATCCCTTTACTGGCAGGCACAAACATGTCTAGCCACCCTAGAAAAATATACATTAATAACTAGTTTTGTTTCTAAACATCTAGAGAGAGAGAGACTCATTACCGATGACTATGTCAAACTGATGCAGTATTTTAAATCACTTCAGTTTAAAAGTGATGGGAGCCACTGATCATTTTCATACTATTTGTCATCAGACTTCTTAAACTGAGTTCAGAAAACACAGAATGGATTTAGGGAAGAAGGTGATGTTACATGTAAACAATGGCACTGACTGCCAATTTTCAAGGGTGTGGGAGCTAGAGATCTAATGCTATCTAGAGCGTGTGGCAAAACTGATGATGATGATTCCAGTGGAGATGCTTTATTGTTCATGAGTTACTACATTTGACCTTAACTCATGCAGTTAAGTACTTCATACTGTTTATCAATATTAAATAAATACAGCCTAATTTTTTACTTCAACTCCAAACTCAACCACTCTACAATCTGCAATCACATAATAGTACATTTGGGGGTCGTTTTGTTCTTGCTGTTGAGTTTTTGTAGTTTTGGGTTTTTAGAGTTTTTCAACTTTACATTTGGAAAAACTGTAAACTTACAAGAAAAGCTGAAGGAATAATGTGTTGAACGTACCCATGCCCTTTGCTTATACCCAATGGCAATGTTTTGCCACATTTGTTTTTTTTGTTTTTGGGGGGGGTTGTTTTTTTTTATTTTTTTATTTTTATAAACATATAATGTATTTTTATCCCCAGGGGTACAGGTCTGTGAATCGCCAGGTTTATACACTTCACGGCACTCACCATAGCACATACCCTTCCCAATGTCCATAATCCCACCCCCCTCCCCCCAGCAACCCTCAGTTTGTTTGTGAGATTATGAGTCACTTATGGTTTGTCTCCCTCCCAAACCCATCTTGTTTCATTCATTGTTCTCCTACCCCCTTAACACCCCATGTTGCATCTCCACTTCCTCATATCAGGGAGATCATGTTTTATCTATATAACTATATACTTTTATTTTTTTGGCTAAACAATATGGAAGTAAGTCCTAGGCACCTTACCCCTAAGTACTTCAGTAAGTATCTTAGGAATAAAAACAAGAATACTCTTCTGCATACCACAGCATCATTTTCAGGTATCCCAAAATTGAACAATGCTGTAATAATATTATCAAATTAATGTCTAAATATAAATATCCCCACATCTCCAAAAAATGCCCTGGACAGCTCCACTGTAAAGGTAACTTCTGGGTGCCTGGGTGGCTCAGCGGGCTGCACCTTGGCCTTTGGCTCAGGTCATGGTCTCAGGGTCCTGGGATCGAGCCCTGCATCGGGCTCTCTGTTCGGTGGGGAGTCTGTTTCCTCCTCTCTCTCTCTGCCTGCCTCTCTGCCTACTTGTGATCTCTCTCTGTCAAATAAATAAATAGAATCTTTTAAAAAAAAAAAAAGGTACACTTCTACCTTTATAACTAATATCCTGTTCCCCTTTTACACAATAGTTTTTGCATCTATGGATTTTTGCCTGAATCACTATTCTATTGGCTATTGTGGGAAAAAAAAAGGTGATTTTCTACTTTTATTATTACTTCTACATTTTGAGATAGCCCTCTACTGTGAGGAAGGAGATTTTAGTCCTTTTATTTAACCTTTTATTTAATAGTATCACCCTGGGTTCATGGTTTCTTTCTTTTTTTTTTTTTTAACTTTTTATAACCCATTCCCATCATTTTTCTTTTTCATGTTCTCATTGTCCTAAATTTTGTCAGCAGGAGCCCCTGAAAGCCCAAGTCTTGTGTCTTTTTGATACATTCCAAGCAATGCAAATTTGGAGCATGTCTTTACTTTCTTACATAAGAAGGTATAGGTCTACTTTGTTCCTTCCTTACCCCAGATTTAGAAATAAGAAGTCCTGGGGGCACCTGGGAGGCTCAGTCAGTTGAAAGCCCGGCTTTTGATTTCAGTTTAGGGTTGTGTGATCAAGCCCCACACAGGGATCTACACCTGGGCATGGAGCCTGCTTAAGATTCTTTCTCTCCTTCTCCCTCAGGACCTTCCCCCCTCTTTAAAAAAGAAAAAAAAAGGAAACAAAACAAGAAGTCCTGTTTTTCGTTCCTATGAGTAATGATCCTTAGAAACCAAAATATGTTTATTTTTACTAGATATCATTTTCTAGTGATATCTAAATCTATTGAATCTGTTTTTAGTGAACAGATTTTAAAAATACATATATTCAAACTTTACTTTTAAATCAAATCCCAACACTACAGGCTTCTTCCTCATCTTTCTCCATCCATCCCATATGCATATTTCACAGCTTCCACTTTGCTGACATTGCTATTTAACAAAACCAGTTTAGTGGCTCAGTGGGTTAAGCCTCTGTCTTCAGGTCAGCTCATGATCTCAGGGTCCTGGGATCGAGCCCCACATCAGGCTCTCTGCTCAGCGGGAATCTTCTTCCCCCTTTCTCTGCCTGCCTCTCTGCCTACCAGTGATCTTTCTCTCTCTCTCTCTCACAAATAAATAAATAAAATCTTTAAAAAATAAACAATATCAGTTTGCTTAGCATTTGCTCTATCATACAACACACAAAACAGAGTTTCAGAATTGCTGCACCATTAACGGTGCTAACAATACTGCTGTGTCAAGTTCAGTATTTCTAGCTATTCTTTTATGGCCTTAGACTACGTACCTCTATGGTGTTTCACTTAACACGTATCCTGAAACTCACTCCATAACGGTTTAGAGAGATACCTTATTCCTTTTCTTATGGGTTTATAGTACCTCATTTTAAGTATATATCAAGATGTACTCAACCAATCTATAATTTAGCATTTAGGTTTTTCTTTTTTCAGTATTATGCCACAATGATTATATTTTTATATATCATTGTGTATTTTTAAATGTGTATCTTTATGAGAAATTCCTAGATGTGGGACGGCAGAGGCAGGGATTACCAAAAATGTATACTTTTTTCCAAATATTGTCAAATTCCCCTCCACAGACATTATGCCATTTTGGACTTCCCCCACTGTACTTGTCACAAGAACCAAATCATTATTTGTCTCTGAAGATATTAAAATATTAACTGTTTAAATATTAAACAATAAAAGCTTTTTTAGAACAAATGTAAAGATAAGAATTTCTTATTCACCCACTTCCTGATTCCTGAAACTCAAATTCAAATTATGTAGATGATAGATACTACTACAGAAACAAAGCCAGACTAGAATCTTAAACAAATCTGGATAAGCAGTATTTTGAAACTACAGTATTTATGATTGCTTTTCTCGTGGACTAATGAAAAACACAAAATAATACAAGGTAATACATACATTGGAAATTTAGAATAGGAAGAAATCTCAGAGATTTATCAGTGAAGTACTGACAATATAAAAAAGATTGAATGCATATCACATTATATCTTGCAATATGGCGCTGTTTCTTAAAATATGCTGCTCTCCACTCAAAACGCAATTTCCCTTTTCCCTAGGGCTCTCTTTGGTCTCCACATCAACCCTATACCTGTCTAAATTTCTACTAGTTCTATTTAAATAGGTCCTAACATCCCCATAGTTCCTCAGTTGCCAGTGAGTATGGAAGACCAACTCATGTGACTGGACCCACTTAGGACACCCCTCATGTGACACCAATGGCCTTTGACTGCCACCCAGCAGTACCTCCTTCACCAGGGCCCAGAGTCTGAAAGTCTTCCCTTAATACCTTCTCTCTCAGCTGATGATCTTGGTTTTTACTTCATATGAAGACCAAAAATATTTCAATTGGACTTCCAACCAATTCTCTCCTCCCTTTCCTACAACATCTTTATTTTTAACTCTTTGTTTCTCTTCCTCCAGGCTAACTGTCCACTTCCCCAACCTCCTAACACTCCCCTGCCCCAATCCCCCAAATACACACCACTTTCTTCCTGTGGAGTTGTGCTCCATAAATCATCTCCTTTTTAGTTTACAAGTTTTAAAATCCTTTTTCTAGCAATTTTTCTTTGTCTACACACATGCTTAGGTCTCTCACATTCTAAAGACAGCTTCTTTCACCTTATTACCTTGAATTATTGCTTTGCCTTGTCCTTTCAACTACAAAATTCTGAATGTGACTGCATTAAAATAATAGCTTCTGTTTTCTCTCTTGTTGAGCCCTTGTAATCTGGCTTCCATTTCATTAAAGTTGTCCTCTTAAAACTTTCTAATCACCTCCTAATTCCAATATTCTCATACTGGTCTCCATCCTCTGTAATCTCACGAGGTTTGCCCGTACTTATGGCCTCCTTTCGGTGATTTTCAGGACACTTTGCTATCACAGTTTTCCTCCTGAACATTCCTTCTCTCTTGCTCTCTAGTATGTCCCAACCCTTAGAATCAGGTATTTCCTTAAAGTTCTTTCATAATCTCTACTTGGGCAGTTAACCAGATGAAGAAGTTGGAGGACCATACTCGAGGCTATGTCTCCTAGAGTGTGAAAATGGCATAATGAATCCTGGGGAAGCCCATTGCATAAAGTCCAAAAATAAATAGGGATACAGATAGGTTCTGATTATTTGTTAACAAATAATAGATTGATAACAGATATAGGTAGGTTCAGATTATATGCCATGTAGTTCCAGGACTTTATTTTTGGGTTATCATGTATCAGAATACTTACAAGCCACTAAGTCTTCTACTAATATATCTCAAAGCAACAGATTTTAGATGTCTGAAAGCAGAGGTCCAGACTATAATTAAAAACACAAGTGTTAACTCTTTCTTTAACATTTCTTCTAGAAAGTTTTTCTTTTCATCTAATACCCAAAGAAAAAATACATCATATTACTACATTTAAGCTGCTCTTGGTTATGGCATTAATAATCATCTATTAGACGCTAGAAATAACGTTAGAAATAAACTCTATTTTTTTTTCTTTTTAAAGGCCTAATAACAGGGAACATTTAAGTATTTTCTACAATAATAATATTGTTACAGCTTCTATTAACATAGAAGGTTAATTTCTGGTGTAACCAGGTCTGTACAGCAATCATTCAGAATAAAAACCTAAGATGTTATGATACTTTAGTCAGGAATTCAAGGATTAATTATCACACATCCATTGCCTGGCTTATAGCATCCATTTATTGTGCAATAACTGTATGCAAGGCACTATTCTGGGGGTTAAGGATTCAAGCCAGACCAAACCTTTGCCCCTGGAGCATACACATTTGGATGAGCTGACTTTGGTGTTAAGGCATATGTAGCCTGTACCTTCTCTATCTGCCGTGAGTGGTGCCGGACAGGTTACACCAGCTTTTACTGAACGCACAAGAAGATACTTGTCTCCTACAAAGAGACTCTGTTCCTCTTGCCCAGTGGTTCAAAACCAAGGTGATCTTGCCTTTGGGAATTTGGGGCGATATGTGGCAACATCTTTGGTTGCCACAACTGCCGTATTCTTCACATCCCGAAGTGCTGCCCAGCATCTTACAATGCACGTGACAGTTTCCTGAACAAAGATTCAGCCAGTCCAAAATGTCAGCAATGCCAAGGCAGAGAAACCCTGCCACAGGCTAAGGGGCGCAGGGTTTTCTCTTAGAGGAGGACCATAAACCACATTCTCCCATAGCCTTTCCTACCACTGACCATACAGAGCTCCCTTCAAGTTCATTCCTCTCATCTTCTTTGTTCCTTGGGTAAATACGTAATGTTCAGTGGAGAGCTCTACCTTCTATTTGTTTTCTGGGCTGTTCTCAAGGGTCAATCAATGCTTACAAAAGTTTTCAAGCAAGCACTAAGGTAGTAGGTTCCATGCCTGCTGGGTGTAATTATAGGAAACAACTTCATTTTTTTAAAAAAATCTCATAACAAGAAACACAAGTGCAATCCACAAATTACAACTCCTTTCCAGTGTGTTTGTGCCCTCAGCAGCTCACAGCAGGGCCAAATCCCAGCCTCTGCCAGCCACCATTTCTCTCGCCACCTTCCTAAAATATCAGAAGCAACAAACCTCCCAGGGAGAAGCAGAGTTCTGCAGTTGTGCCTCCATGGATCAGTACTTTTCCCATACAGGGGTTATGTTGATATAAAATAGTCAGTAATTATTTCTATTTAAACCATGAATACATACAAGGAGGAAGTGAGACTGTTGTTTATTATCCATATTACATATCATATGGTAGGAAACTTACGGGAGTCTCGGTTGTTAGTCCAAAATTCACTTTTAACTTCCCCTTTCATATAAATGTCATGTATTTTTTTAGGTTATAATTCTACTTCTATAATTGCATGAAGGGTTCTAACCTGTCACTTAACAACATTTAAGCTCCAGACGAATTTATACCTCACCACTGCGTAACATGCGACAACTCGCTTAACCTTTCAAGACTTGGATTTAGTAATGCACTCAGTAAACAGGATGAGCTAGTATCTGCGATGAGAACCCTGGGTTTTAAGTCAGCCTCACCAGTTTCTTCCAATCTGACCATCAGTAAGGCCCCCCAATTTTAAAGAGATTACAGTGAGATGAGATTGAGTATTTTTTTTAATTTTATTTATTTATTTGACAGAGAGAGATCACAAGCAGGCAGAGAGGCAGGCAGAGAGAGAGGAGGAAGCAGGCTCCCTGCTGAGCAGAGAGCTTGATGCGGGCCTCGATCCCAGGACCCTGAGATCATGACCTGAGCCGAAGGCAGCGGCTTAACCCACTGAGCCACCCAGGCGCCCGAGATTGAGTATTAAAGATTTTTGACCTTGCAACTGTCACCGCCTAACGGTTACCTTGAATGTGTCTTCTAGCTCTACAGACACAACTCAATATTTAATATCCAAACTGTATTTAACAGAGGATATTCCATATTCAGGTTGTCTAAATTGGCCAAAATCAAATAGGTTTTTAAATTCTGTTTCAGCTTTATCCCTAGTAAAATAATTTAACTGTGTATCTAGGCACAGAAACATAGGAGTGAAAAACATAATTTGCTCCCTGCAGATTCCAAACATTCTCTTTCCTAACACGCACACTCTGTTTTAGATTCACTAGGAAAGAATTAATAAATTAGAAACTGAATTCTTCTCTTTGGACAAGTAAAGGTTGAAATTTTTTTCCTGAAAATTCTCTCTCAGAATCATTCTTTCCTGATATAAAACTTCACAGGATCTGCTCTTACAGAGAAGGAACATCTTCACTAGCAAACAGAAGTGTCACCTAGCGTCAAGAATAGAGGGAGAGCCAGGTCCTCTCCACTATGAACTGCCGTTTTGGTCAGTAGGTACTGATCCTCAAAGAGCACTAGTAACACTCGGGAGTACACCCCAGACATCATTTGCTATCTTTTGTACATTTCTAATTAACTCTGCTCTCAAGAACTTAACCACCAATGTTGATGAAGAGTCACCTATCTGAACGACAACTAGATCCCAAGGGACTGTCGTCATAAAAATCAAATGCCACTTGATTTACTCTTCACCTAACCACTTGCATTTTGATTTATCCAGACCATGTTCCTAGGCAATCCTGCTTAGTATGGTAGAATCCATCAGGCATGCTTGAGGTTAGAAGCATGCTGGAGAGATTCTAGTGTGACAGTTTACAAAAAGCATCCCACTTTTCCAAAATCCCCTCTGTGCTAGATTTCTTCATAGCACCCAGGTCATAAATGGTCACAACACTCCATCTTCTTAAACAGGTACACATTATAGAAGGAATGGTCCAATTCTTTAAGAAGCTGACACCTTAGGGCGCCTGGGTGGCTCAGTGGATTAAAGCCTCTGCCTTCGGCTCAGGTCATGATCCCAGGGTCCTGGGATCGAGCCCCGCGTCGGGCTCTCTGCTCTGCAGGGAGCCTGCTTCCTCCTCATTCTCTCTCTCTCTGCCTGCCTCTCTGCCTACTTGTGATCTCTGTCAAATAAATAAATAAAATCTTTTAAAAAAAAAAAAAAGAAGCTGACACCTTCATTAGAGATAAATGACAAATACATGTAAAAAAAAAAAAAAGAGAGAGAGAGAGTCACCCATTCAAAAAGTAAAGAAGCTATATACAAGAAGTATGGATTAAAGATGTCTAACAATAGTATTTTTTAAAAAACTGATTAGAGGGACGCCTGGGTGGCTCTGTTGGTTAAGCAGCTGCCTTCGGCTCAGGTCATGATCCCAGCGTCCTGGGATCTAGTCCCACATCGGGCTCCTTGTTCCGCAGGGAGCCTGTTCTCCCTCTGCCTCTGCCTGCCATTCTGTCTGCCTGTGCTTGCTCTCTCTCCCTCTCTCTCTCTGACAAATAAATAAAATCTTTAAAAAAAAAACTGATTAGAAAATATCCATGAATATGTACAGTTTTACCTAACCAAGTAACTTATCATCATCAGATAAAAATAGGTATTTGATAGCAAAAGCTAACTATCCATGCCTTTTTTATAAGGGATATCTATTAATTTCCATTAGAAAATGTGAGACATGTTCTTATTTTTAACGATTCCAAAATGTTTGGTCGACAGAATCTAAGGGCAATCCTATAGCATGTCAGGAATTGATGTGTTTAATCTTCTGATCTTTCGGTCCTCAAAAAGAGTTCATGTTGCTTTTACAGTTTTCTTTTTAATATCGTTTTTCTTTATTCAACAAACTCCTCCATCTCTTTTTTCCTGAAACTCTAGGACTTTTTGGAGACTCAGAAATCCCCTCATATTCACATTTTCTGAAACTTTACTCTTTCTTCACCTAAAATTTTCTAGGATCCCTTGGATTTTACACAAGAGTAAAATACTTGTAACTCAAACGTTTCTTTAACAGTTCTGCACATTCTAACTTCTTTTTTTCAGTTTCTTTATCAGTTCTGCACATTCTAACTTTGTCAATTCGTACACAATACCTATGGTTCATTTGCATTTTACTTATGTTTGTTGTACATAAGCCATCACTTCGCAAAAATAACCTTGCAGAATAGTAGAGAGTGTAGCAGACTTTGGTTCTAAGTTCTATACAGTTTGGCATTTTCTTTCCTCAGATGTAGAATGGGAATATTCGAATTGTGTTCCTATTCCTATAACTCCTTTATGAGGACAGGGTTTTTATTCATGTGCCCTTTAATTTCTTACTCTCCTCAGGTCTAGAAAAGAAATGAAACTTTCAGAATTCTTTGAGAAAAAGGAAATAATTGTATTTCTGATGTCCATTTTAGTTAGCAAAAACATCTCTGAGGGGCTGATTCCTCAAAGATTTAATGTCCAATAAGTACTAAAGCCGGAAATGGACTCCCCACCCCCTCATTTCCCACAGTGCACACTAGCTGTGAGATACACTTCCTCCTGCCAGATTTCTCCTGAAAATGTAATTTGTCATCTTCTAAGTAGTAGACAATTAAGGCCTGAGATTCATTTTCATTGCAAATGAATAATTAGTGAATGTCAATTTCATATTTCCTCAATCCATGCAGAAGACAAAAAAAAAATAGTCATGTTAAAACACTTAACGGGCCCTTTAGCTGTGATGACACACCAATTCTTGGAGATGATGAACATAAATATTATTATTATTTTCCTCCTTAAAAGATCATCTAATCTGGTCTCATTTAAAAGTTTATTTAACATTTGTCTTCTCTATATATAACTTTAGGAGTGTTTTTGCTAATTAGAACACAAGAAAATATATAGTCATTTCTTTCAAACGTTATTTTATTTACACTTGGCTTTAGCTTTTTTATTGTTTCTTTTTTCTTCTACACCCCCTCACAGCACAAGGTATCTCCAACTCCAAGCAGCTGCCATCTGGTTATTTTACATAACTCTCTAATCCCATTCAAGTGGCAAAACACCAGTGTTGAATAAAATATATATATGTGTGTGTGTGTGTGTGTGTGTGTGTGTGTGTGTTGGTTGGAGCCCAAGAACTGCACCCAAAATAACTTTTTAAAAGTCATTGAGCATCACAGTGGGAATAACAGGGAGGTCCTAGCTGCAGCTGCTTGGGGAGGGATGGAACAGCCAGCCTTCCCATCACCGTGCAGCAGCTACAGTTAAGAAAGCAATACTCCGGGGGCGCCTGGGTGGCTCAGTGGGTTAAGCCGCTGCCTTCGGCTCAGGTCATGATCCCGGGGTCCCGGAATCGAGTCCCGCATCGGGCTCTCTGCTCAGCGGGGGCCCTGCTTCCCTCTCTCTCTCTCTGCCGGCCTCTCTGTCTACTTGTGATCTCTGTCTGTCAAATAAACAAAATCTTAAAAAAAAAAAAAAAAAAAGAAAGAAAGCAATACTCGGGCGCCTGGGTGGCTCAGTGGGTTAAGCCGCTGCCTTCAGCTCAGGTCATGATCTCAGGGTCCTGGAATCGAGTCCCGCATCGGGCTCTCTGCTCAGCAGGGAGCCTACTTCCCTCTATCTCTCTCTCTCTCTCTCTCTGCCTGCCTCTCCATCTACTTGTGATCTCTCTTCGTCAAATAAATAAATAAAATCTTTAAAAAAAAAAAAAGAAAGCAATACTCTTAGCACCCCTACCTTCTCCAATAGTTTTTATGCCTGCCTATCACTCGCATCTCTACAGCTGACAAGCACCTGGGATTCAATCCCTGCTGGACTGCAGAAATTCACATTAATTTTGGTAATTTCCCTATTCTAACAGTGAGAACCTTCTCCTCCCCCCGCCCCAGGTCGGGTGAGCAGCTTTAATATTTCATTGCATATTCATGTATCACCCTGCGTTATTTTTAGTTTCTAATGGAGAGAGCAGACAGGGTTTCATGAAAGATTAGTAAGAGCCCTACAAATAGCTTTCTCACTGTCCTAGTAGATTTTTTTTTTCTTAAGAGGCCAGACAAGAATTCCCTTCAAAGAAGACATAATTGGCAGTGAATACAAAAGAAACTTCCCAAGTCCACGAAGAATTTTCGTGATATGTGAAACTATCTTATTATGATCCCCCCGCCCCAAGAAGTCTATGCAGTGACACTCTTCCTCTATTGAAGGCATCAGCTAATCTTCCCATTTTGTCTCTTTCCCCCTAATTCTTCTCATTTGTATTACTTAAAGAATTTGTCATGTTTCATTATTTCCACATTTCTTTCAGTGAGATGGGAAAGAAATGTATCTTTAAAAAAAAAATGTTCCCACATATACAACAACAGTTTACTCTTGTGAACTGCAAATAATGCATTCACTCCATATTAATATCTTGTAACTTTTGTACTTACTGGGCTATTTTTTTTAAGCATTTTCTATTCTACTTCCCTTACTCATCCAGAGATTTTTATAAGAATGTATAGCATGCAATATAGTGAAAAGCCCTAAGTACCAGAAAATATTTTTAGAATGGAGACATTCTACAAATGACAGATTTTTTTTTTCCATTTTAAGCCTTATGAAAAATGGATTTGAAACTTATAAAAAATGTATCTGGAACATCTGAGTGCAAGGTTTTTGATTGGATTTTAGAATTCAGATCTATGATTCAAAAGCAATTTCTTTTTTTCTCAAAGTGGCCATGCCGAATTGATTTTTAAGGAGAAAGAAAGGGTGTAATTTGGATTTTGAACCCTTTTCTAAGAACTTGTATTGTTTTTACTTACGTTGATGCCCTTCATTCCTATTGCATCGTCACAGAGGAAAGTATGTCTTATAGCAACTCTTTTACAAGGACTGACCTTAGGCAAAGCTATAAATAAGGCTTCACATTCCTTTGTCCTGTTTCACCTTTTTCATTGTACATTTCCTATTACAAACCCACGGCGGTTTTCTAGCCAACATTTTATTTTTTTCTATCTTGAAGGGCTCTTATTATCTTACAGCAGCACTCAAAGAATTTGCTTTTCTTTCCACCCCCAATAAAGAATAAAGAAAGGAAATAATCAACATAAATGAATGAATCAGTAATAGTAGAGCGTCAAGTAAAAATCCAGTGAGTGTGAGATAGATGTCAAGGAGAGAAAAGTGGAAATTTTTCAAGTCTATGAAAATGCATGGAGGAATAGGGAGAATTCTGTTTCATTATTCTTCTGAAAAGCCAAAAATCACTAAACCCTATTTTAAAAACCTTGATCCTTGGGGCACCTGCATGGCTCAGTCATTAAGCATCTGCCTTTGGCTCAGGTCATGATCCCAGGGTTCTGAGATCGAGATCCACATTGGGCTCTCTGCTCAGCAGGAAGCTTATTTCACTTTATCCCATTCCCCCTGCTTATGTTTCCTCTCTCACTATGTCTCTCTCTGTCAAATAAATCTTTTTAAAAATAAATTTAATAAATAAATAAATAAAAACCTTGATCCTCATCAGCAATGTGAATGAACATTTTTTTCCACACTGCTGCTAAAGCAAATGCAAATTAATATTAACAAGATATTATTTTTACCCATCACATTTATAAAGTTAAAATTAAATAACAATAATAGCTGATATTATCCAGTGTTGAAAGGAGTGTGAAATTAGTGCCATGTATATTCTTCATAAGAGCATAACGTGGTATAGCCACTTTGGGAACAAAATAATTCTGTCAACATCTGCCTTAGAAATTTCACTTTCTCTATCCCTTATGCATAATAAACATCAAAGGAACCATGAAAAAAATTCAGAATTCAACCGTGATTAAAACAGCACTCTTTGTAGGAATAATAAAATAGATGATCTAACAAAATAAAACAAAAACAAAAATCTTGATCCTCAAACTCTGAAGGGTTTTCCTTCCCTCTTCTGTGACGGTTTCATCCACTTCCACTAATTTTAATACAGCTATTGGAGTAAACAAACAAAAAAGCCACTTGAATAAAACAGATGCATACATTGAAAATCAAAAACCAATCTCTGGTCTGATTTGCCAGAGCTAGCTCTCTGACTTTGGGAAGCAACTGGTCCTTTCTGATTTCCACCTCCAAAATTAGGAAGCTCAAGCATATTTTCTAAATAACTCCACAGCAATCTTCATTTAAATCTGAACTCTATAATTCTACTAGCTGTGTGGTCTTACACATGCTATGTCATCCACCTACACTTCTACATCTACAAAATGGAGATCATTGCACTACCTACCATGAAAGGAATTATATCAAGTTTTTGGAAGTGTTTAGTTAGGTTCTAATAATTTTTAGCTATTATTTAATTCTATGGGCTATGTTCAAGTTATTACAGATATATTAAACAGTTGTCATAACTGAAAAATGTGAACAATTTTTAAAATTTCTATAATAGCTATGTTTATCTAGTGCTTATTATGTGCCAAGCATTAAGTCATTCATTTGTAATTTCATTTAAGCCCCTCAATAACATAATGTAGAAGATAGAATTATCCTTGGTTTACCCTTGAGAAAACTGAAGCCTAGATAAGCACACAGACACAAATGAAAAAGTAGTAGAAGGGGTGGTAAGCAGTTCTTCCCTAGAGGCCATGCTTTTAATCACTGTGCCACACTGGTTTCCATTCTAGAGTTTTCGGCCTTCAGTCTAGATGATTAATACCCAAATAAATGCAGCAATAAGAGCCTAATAAAAATCCACCTTTCCATCTCCTGCATCATTTTTATGATCCCTATGTGCTATACATCAATTCTTCACCAAACCTGCCAGTGAACTTCGGAGCATGGTTAAGTATGCATTTTTTGACTATCCACACCCTTCAAATTAAAAAGGGTTTTCAAACTACAACGTGTTACCAAGTCCCCTTCCTTTCCTCTGGACGTGACATATGAAGGAGAAGAGTTTTCCAGAAGATCAGGGACTTGTCTAAATTCACCTAAAAGAAGATAAGATTAATGTTGAAAGGTCTGTAAGACCCCAACAGAGGAGATTACATCAAAACACACACACCCTTTCACTTCAAGTGGAAGAAGCCAGAGTTATCATATGCCACTCTTTTCCACAGATGGTGTAAGTCATGACAGCTAAAACGGACACATTTCATTCCCCAGGTTCTCAGGGTGCAACACTCCACTGCACTGAGAAAATTCTGTGTTTCATTCTCCAGATTAATTCTCCTCTTTCAGAGAAATGACTTTCAAATATTTTAGATGATATGCCCTCCACTTGGAAAGTGGTTAATATTCATTCACTCACAGCCATCAGGAACATCATGGATTGATTCTAAAAGCCACACTTTTCATTAATTCTGTTTGCAAGACTAATTTTTACAATAATTGATCATTTACTCCCAGTGGCTCCTTTTTTCCAGGACTTTGTGTCCCACAAACATTCTTCTGATGTAGTAGTCTATCACATGTTTCTAACTACAGAGGTGCGTCTATGCCCATAATAATGAGAGCAGATACTTACAAAAGCAAAAAGATTCATGTTCCTTGTGCTAATTATGCACAGAAAGATTTACCTTTCGCTTACCAGTGAGAATTAGAATGTGAGTCTTGGAGCAGAGAAGATCATGAGCTTAGATGCTTCTATAACACATATATTATTGGCACCTAATTTGCACTGAATATATGCAAACTCTTTGCTCCATTTCTCAAGTATCCTATTATTATTTACACTTGCAGCTGTTATTAATGCTAAATTCAAAGTCATCACAGGGTGTCTCCACATAAGTCACTACTGCCTTACCATAGCCAATGACAAAAATAAGGAATGACTTGATGGTAGATAAGAATATAGATATTACTGATCTTTAAGTACATGTTTTTAAGAGATTTTTTTCCCTTATTAAATTTTACTTTTCAAGAATACGTGAAGAAATCTAACTATTTTGCTGTTCAATGGCTCACACATGAAATAATCTTCCAAAGTGGTAAATTCTAGTACATGAGGAACCTGTGGAATAAAGAAGAGATAATTCCTACAATGATGATTCCTATGAATTGAGTATTTGTAATTACAATATGACATCTGATATTGTAGTTGCTATTAACATTTTTCCCTACTTCTACCTCCTGATACACATAGACATGAGGATGTGTGGGCTTCATTGTACCAGGATGGTTAGATAGAAATAGCTATTGAGATTTTAAGGAGAATTTTAGAACATTTTCCAAACTCCAAGAATGAGCTGTAAGTCATCTATTTTTTCTTGTCAACAAACTTGAACTGGGCATTACTACAACCCAGAAACTTCACACATACGTAAAATCTCCTCAATCAGCGAGGTAGTTGCTAATCTAATATAGAAGATGGGACATATACCTGAATGACCACAACTTCAGACATAAAAGGATGACCGTCATAAGCAAAGTAGAGTGTGTACTACCATAAGTATGAAGTACATATATATGTGTATATATCTACACACATATATAACAATAGCTATACAGAAGAAAATGTAAAAAGTTTATTTTAAAAAACTCCTTTAAAAGGTAACATTAGGGGGCGCCTGGGTGGCTCAGTGGATTAAGCCGCTGCCTTCGGCTCAGGTCATGATCTCAGGGTCCTGGGATCGAGTCCCGCATCAGGTTCTCTGCTCGGCAGGGAGCCTGCTTCCTCCTCTCTCTCTGCCTGCCTCTCTGCCTACATGTGATCTCTCTCCGTCAAGTAAATAAATAAAATCTTAACAAAAAAATAAAAAAGGTAACATTAGGGTTAGTCCTGAGGGTAAAAAGACATTTTCACTCCAGATCCTATGACTTGTTCTTCTCTTTAGAGGTGTATCACTAGCCTTATTCTTGTGCTACCAGAGAATAAGAGAAGGGTGATTGATACTCTGACAAAATAAGAAATGAAGGTGGGTGCACACGCAAGAAAGGAAGTGATAAAAGGCCAGAAAATATCTAAAGTATGTAGCAAGGACATTGAGTGAGAAGGAAGAAGACTGCGTGTTCACGGAAAAGAGAGTCTGAAAGAGGAGAACCAAGATCTTATTCCCAATGAGTTAAAAATAAAGGAGTGGGGAAGTGGGAAAGTCACTGCTTTAACACTTCCTTGGAGGCACCCACCAGCTAGCACCATCAAAACCATCTAGTTTATTTGGTGCCTGAGCTGACATAACTAGCGTCAGAGGAGAACCTGTCTACAGATCTCATGTATAGAACATTCAGGTTTCACGTGCTCATTCAAGAAATGGCTATGAGGGACCTTCACTTGTCCATGGTCCAGAACCATGTGAACAGAAAAGGAAGCAAAGGAAGAAAAAAAACACCTATTTTGATGGTGGCAAATATAACCTTTATCCCACAGTCCAGGCTGAGTAATCTTGCTTGTAGGTGAAGTATTTTGTGAAATCATTCTGGGTTGCTCAAGGGACCAGCCTGTTGACTGCTTCTCCACCATTCCTGGAAGGACAAAGTGACTGTCCCAAACATCACCCCAGGGAGTAAGAACTGATGAATATGAATGCATATATCATCTATGCAATTATTAAGACACATTAATCTCTGATACAAAGTTAGCATGTTTTTCCTTCCTTCCTATCTAATAATCTGATATCACTGCCTATGTTTTTCTCAAATATTTCTCTAGGATCAGGTGATTCCTTTCAAAATTGTGGCTGTTCAAACTGGCAAATCATACCCAAACTAAGATCAGTTCTACTCAAGTGACCCTATGCTCTGCTCTGCACAACACCATGGTAGACTGCCCTAAGGATCTCTAATGATTTCTTAATAGCCTGAAAGATTCCATGCAACTTTCCAACAAACTTCAGGAGAAATCCATAGCATAACAAAATACATCCAAGAAACGATTTTTTAAGCATCCTTTTTAAACCAAGGATTATTCTACACCTAAGGGGATACAACAATGCCACTACCAGACTCTCAAGAAATACACAATATAAGAAAAGTATGTGTAAGCAGCAAATAGTATCCTAGGCAGTATGACATAAAAGATACACAGTACTAAGAAAATAAATTAGTTCTGACTGGGCTGGCTCAGAGGAGAAGGAAACCTGGAACTTGAAGCATTAAAAAGATGAGGGTTAGTCAAAAATTTTGTGGAGGCAGAGTCTGGAGAAGAAAGTATGTTAGACTGGGGGAAATTGGGCTCCTATCAGGATGGTGAATTACAGAGGAAAGTAGAAATTCAGTGGTGTTTCATACCAGGAATTTACTTCAAAGTCTCTTAAAGCATTATACCTTAAAGAATTTACTTTAAATAACTTACTTTCATATTTTCATTTACAATTAAAATCCATCAAGACATCATGACCAAAAATATATCATTTTGTGTAGTACCTAAAAACTAGATGACACTAACTCTAAGTATCTTAGTCATTTCTTCAAATTTCAGGACACTTTTGCTTTTTGTATTCATTTTGTTTTTGTTGTATTTTTCACTACTTCTTAAGTATTTTTAAATCCCAGTATGCTCTGATAAATAATTACCAAGGAGCATATTAGAATTATAGAGGCTCAGATTAGTTTAAAAACTGGAATTTGAAAATGTAATTGGCTATAAAATCCACAGATTCTTATTATGGTAATAATCCAATTTCTGTTGAATCCTGAATTTCAAGTCCCTGCTAAGCACTGAAACTTGTTTAAATTCATTTGGAACAGCAGTGTTTCATGCGGGCTGAGCATCTGAAGCATAAATTCTCTATAGTCTAAAAAACCCTTGAAAACAAGCCTACCATAAAAATCAGGAGGCTAATTTTTCCTGTCTCAGTAAATCTGGCACAACATTAAAAGAGACCACTATTCTTAGTATGAGATCTAGATGAAAGAATCACCCTGAGTTAGAAGCCATGTCATATGAAAAAATTTAATTGTGTGTTCCCCCCCCCAGTGGGTATGGTTGCTGTTGCTTGTGTTTAATTATAAAACTACTCCAGTGGTTCTCAAAGATAAACATGCATCAGAATCACCTGGAGGGCTTGTTACACTAGACTGCAGAATTCTACCCTCAGTGGATCTGGAAAGGGGGTCTTGAAAATTTTCATTTCATCTGCTGGGGCTGTCCCAGGGACCTCACTTTGAAAATGACTGTGTGTATACAGACACACACACACACACACACACACACACACACAAAGTAACTACGTTTTTAAATTCTTGGTTATGAAGAATTTTTTTTAATGATAACTGTATGTGTGCACATCATTCAACCCAACTACATTCTTTAATCTATCAGCCCTTTTTTGCTTATTTGGTAGTATGGATAATCACCTCCATGCAAAATTTCTCTTTCAATATGCAAAGCTGGCAAAAAAAAAAAAAAAACAATTCCCACCTGCAGGGAATGCCTTAATGCTGAGACCAAATTTGCCAATAGAATCCTTCCTGCTTGGAATTAGTGCCAGGAGGTAGATATAAAGATGGCATTTCAGTAAAGCTACTTTGAGGGCACCTGGGTGGCTCAGTGGGTTAAGCCACTGCCTTCGGCTCAGGTCATGATCTCAGGGTCCTGGGATCGAGTCCCGCATCGGGCTCTCTGCTCAGCATGGAGCCTGCTTCCTCATCTCTCTCTCTCTCTCTGCCTGCCTCTCTGCCTACTTGTGATCTCTCTCTGTCAAATAAATAAATAAAATCTTTAAAAAAAAAAATAAAGCTACTTTGATAAACTTTAATAACACCAATTCTGTTAACCTTGGAGCCCTGATTAGAACCATAAATGAGGAAATCCCTATTGTTAACTAAGCCCATTTTGCATATTTATTGCTATCCCTTTTAATTTGTAAGGGCATGTCAGACTGCAGGATGAAATCTGTTGTCTGCTTGCTAGGTCTTTGATTTTGCCTCTTCCTCTTGTTATATCCGTTGTGGACGGCTGATGTACCCTTGGTAGCAACATTTTTACACTTGTAGAAAATATGAAAACCTTTGAAAAGTGTTTTTGGTGTCCTTTTCTTAACTTTCTAACTGTTCCCTCTCCTTGTCCACAAATCGCTTTCAAAATTTTCAACTTCTCACTCCACCAAAATGAAAATAACATCTATCATTAAATATTTATGTTAAAAAGAAGTGCCATATAATTGATTGTGTTAAGTTGTGCAGTCAGGCTCCCAGATGTTCAGTTAGAAGTTGTCCTTGCATGTCGGGCGACTCCAAGAGAGAGAACCGTGCATGAGAGAATGCACTACGAGTGGGCTGGGGTTGAAGAACGAGAATACGGAAATTCAGAAAAACACAGAAACCATGTAGCATCCAAGAAACTGGTCCCATGGTCATCAGCAGGCTTTGGGATTCCTTATGGGGAGGGAAGAGGATGCTCAAAGTTGGATAAGAAAAGGCTGGCAGCAAGGGTTTGGGTGTCGCAGATCAAAACCTGCCCAGGTCACATTTTCATCACACGATCAATTCTCATGTCGTTCAATCTGGGAGGAGCTGGGATAGAAAACACACACATACAAATACCAGATTTTCTACTTTTTCCTTGTATAGGGTTCTGTAAAGTTAGAGAAGGCAAGGTTAAACCACATATTTCTGTTTAACTGCCTCATCTATGGATTTCTTATAGAGAAGTGCCTTCAGCAACACAAATACTTTAAAACGGCTGACATGGTTTATATTCGAAGACCATAAATTACGTTCATCCATTCATTCAGCAGGTACTTACTCAGCAACTTCTATGTGCCAAGCATTAGGTAAAGGAAATACAGTTGTGAACACACACGCCTTGCCCAGCCTGGTGGCTGAGGCAGACCAAGAAACAATTCATTGCCCTGTGTGTTGACAATGGAGACAGGTACATGGAACTGTGAAGAGATCAGGGGTCACTAGTCTTAATTATAATGTCTTGGTGTTCCTGTCAAACTTAAAGAACCCTAATTGAGAATTTAAATTATATGTGGGGCAGGGAGACAATCGCATGCATTGTACACACCACAGGAGGTAAGAGAGTCAATCAATTAGGGGAACAATTAGTTCCAGTTTCTAGAATTTATTGGAGGTTGTAGATGAAATTGCCTGAAAATATTAAGAACAGTAAGGATCAGTGATAAAACCTAAAGAAATAAATTTATATTCAAGTTTTTGAGGCAGATGCTTAGTTGACACTGCTCTTCTGCAGATCCGTGACGTTAATGCAGTAATAATTATAGTTTGGCAGCAATTAATAAATAGACTGTCAAAACCAGTCAAGTTGTGTTCATGGTTTTGGAAAGCTGCTGATTTTAGCTTTGACATGATGTGGCTGAAGTGTTCTTGAAAAGCTCAAAATTGTTAATTAGAGGATGCAGTTCTGTAACTCCCCTTCTACGGGTCTAAGGTTTGAGATTGTTGGAAACAAACATTCAGTTGCAACCTGGTGTCTTCTTTGGGGTCCATGTTTAGTTGATCATCTGTATTTAGAAAAATGTAAAGTGTAGGAATATTCTAAGATTCAGGAGGCTGATAAACCTACAACCAAGAATACATGAAGTCAACTTGAAGAGATAGAATTTGATGGAATCCTCAGGCCCCATAGAATTCTAGACTGTTTTGGTTGCAATATCATAATGTAAAAATCAGGGTAGGGATAAAAATCATAGTGGACTAATAGCCTAGTTCTAAGTGAACTCAAAGTCCTAGCTCATGCAGAATATTCAGGAAGTCTAAACCTGCCAACTGACTAAGGCTCCTCTGCTCCAGCGAACAAGCAAGCAGAAAGAAAGGAAGAAAATGGTCAAGAAGATTTTATTTAAACAGTGAAAAAAGCAAGATGGCCAAGAACATTAATATAAATTCTATTACTTTTTCTTTAATATTTATTTATTTTGAGAGAGAGTGTGTGTGTATGCACATACTCTGTGTGCAGAGAGAGGGCCAAAAAGAGAGGGAGAGACAGAATCCTTAAGCAGCTCCCCACTGTGAACGGAGCCTACAATGGGGCTCCATCCCCAGACCCAGAGATCATGACCTGAGCCAAATCAAGAGCCTGAGCCTCGATGACCGAACCACCCAGGCGCCCTTAATTCTCCTTCTTTCAAAGCAAGAGATAAAAAGAAATTTAAAGCCATCATTTAACCAAGTTTTAAGCTTGGAGATTAGTCTCTCCTGACTTAATAATTATCAAAGATACCACAGCCCAGAATGTGAATCCCTGATCAGTTGCACACATCTGCTAGTTTGCCCAGACGTCAGCAAAGGAACAAAAAAAAAATGCTGATGTTAGTTAAAGTGTGTATGCATAATATTTAAAACCCAAACACATTCTGAGAGTGATGCTCTAGAATTACTCCAATGCAATCCCTTAGAGAAAATTTATATTTTTTAAAAGGTAGCACTGTACTTTGATGTATAATTTCCTGCCTAAAAAACAGATACAAATAAAACAGGAAGAAATAAGGCAAACAAACACCACCACCACCACCCCAAAAAAGGTAAAAATAACAGAAAATTCTAAACTTCTAGACCAAAGAAAGAATGAATTCATCTCTTTCTACAGCTTTAAGTAAAAAATCTTGTAGAAACTTGTTATAAAATTCCACTTCGTAATTTAATTCTAGGACTTAACCATGAGGAAAAGCAAATTGATATTCTCAGCTCCTTGTCTGTGGTGTTTAGTACTTATATCAACTTTCGTGCTGTAATTAATTTTACTAATCCCTTTAGTTAATGAATAAGTAAATCAAGACCAGGGGGGAAATCCATCAATTTTAAGACCAGTGGTAGAAAATTGCTAATTCAGAAGTGACCCACAGCTACCAAAGTGTTCTCGTCAGCATTACTTTGCTATCCCATTAATATTTTATTTTCTGTTTTATTGTTCTTCATTGAGCGCAATGGTTCACAGTTATTTTATTTCCAAGCTGTCTAAAGCATTGATCTGGCAGTAGCCAAATATTTGAATATAAATTGATTTTATGCAATACACAGAAAACAAGTATTTTATTGATATAAATGGTTTCTTTATTTGTAGAATTACACTAAAAATTATTTTGAAGCAGCATGATCCTTCTCTGGACCATATTAGAATTTCATGCCTAAATCAAGTTGAACATTAATTTTATAGGAATTTTCTGTCTTATGCAATAGCACAAATGTCTATGGTGAGAAGTGTCAAGGGAGTAGAGACGTAGATAAAAGCTTCGAGAAAGAAGATATAAGTGTGAAAGATGACAGAACGGCCACATGGGGAGAAATTGTTACCGCTTTTTGCTTTTTTAGGTCTATTCATAAAGACGATACTTAAAAGATTTAAGTCTCTTTATTTTCAAAATGGTTGTTAATAGCCTAAGACTCAGTCTAAATTACATATGCAGCACAGGCCATGTACAAACATCATGGAGACTGGCCACTGTGAGAAAGGGGAAGGCTCCATGAGTTTTGGGAACTGCAAACGTTGTACACGGGCATTCTAAAATCAGCCAGCATTCCGATATCCAGCCCCAGGCATCCCTCTCTGAGAAAGTATTTCTAGTCACTAAGCAGCCTGGCCAAAAGAGAGGAGTCTTAAGTACAGCAGAGACTCCCACTGTGTGTGCTGCCTGGGTCCTTCGACCCCTCCTCAGTGCCGCGCCATTCCTCTCTCATCTGGAATGCCATCTTCTCCCTCAGGCCTGTGTTCAGTCTTTGATGATGGACTTCTATAAAGGGCTGTCTTCATCAGTTGATTTCTGAGACTTTCCTTCTCTCCAACACCCTCTGCAAAATGCTGGCTTGCTTCCTCACTTGTTATCATGAATAACAGCAGGATTTTGCATGATCCCCTTTTTCAACACTGAATACTCTGTATCCGTTTTCTCCCTACCAGCTGCCTTCTGGCTCTTCCCTTGTCAGCATTTTGTGATAGAAAAGATTCAGGAACAATGCTTGCCCAATATTGTGTAGGTTTTATATTCACTCTGGGTTGGAAGCAGGCCTCCATATTTTACCATTGAAATGCTCTATCAACTCCCCAATTACTGATCTCCCTCAAATTGAACTTAATGTGTTCTAACATGCAAAACTTGGAATTGCATTCCATTAGGTATGCTGTTATTATTTTCATCTTTGCAGCTTTAAACTTCTTTTTTATTTAAATTCAAGTTAGTTAGCATATAGCGTATTACTAGTTTGAGGGATAGAATTCAGTGATTCATCAGTCCTATTACACCCTGTGTCCTCCTTACTGTCCATCACCCAGTTACCCCATCCCCCACCCCACGCCCCTCCAGCAACCCTCAGTTTGTTTCTCTCACTTAAGAGTCTTATGGTTTCGCTCCCTCTCTGTTTTTTTCCTTCCCTTCCCCTATATTCATCTGTTTTTTTCTTAAATTCCCCACATGAACGAAATCATATATTTTTCTCTGACTGAGGCTTTAAACTTTCTAGTAAAGCTACATTTTGCCTGTTCTTTCTACTTGTAGCCTGGAAAATTCTCTGATATTAACCTGCCATTCGAAAAAATCTCATATATTTCAGTTTGACTTTATAATTTTGCTCCATTAATTTTAGTGGTGCTTTGCTAGCGTCCCTACTGCTTTTTTGTCATCATTGTTGTTTTTAAGGCACAAAGCTTTCACACATCTTTTGTTTTCAGAGACTATTTTTTCCCATTGATTTTGTCTTTGATTACAAAAGCCCCCAAGTGATTTCTATGACCGAAATATTCAGTAAACAAGCAGAATTTTATTAAGTCCTATCTCCTATTTTTATTCTATATTTCACCTTCTGTGATACAGAGTGACTCTAGAATGATTAAAATCAACACTCATATTTTATTCATGCCATCAGTACACGTTTATCTTAGCAAAAGTGTTAGTTTATATGTAATATAATATCCAGTTATGAATTTGTAACAGTGTGCCCTCACTCTGAAATGTCTGCTTAGCCAGGTGGATATTGTTCGAGATTCTACATGTTGACATTAACCATTTTAAGGAAAAGCAGTGGTATAGTAACAGCACAGAATCAAAACAAAAACAAAACAACAACAACAAAAAACCACTTGACTAAATACAAACCTATTTTCCCCCAACAAAATCACCATAGCAACAAAATCACCATAGTTTTTAACCAGACTGATGAAACAAACTTGAGATTCTAATCGTCAGTAATCTTGACCTACACAATAGGGAATGTTGCAAATCTGGCCTTATCTGTTGTTCTACAGTGGTCTAGAGATGATTTCTACTTCATACTAATAAGTCATGATAATATGGCATTTTGAGATTAAAAGTCATCTAACACCTTTCAAGGACGGCACATTCGGGACAAGTACTTAAGATCACTTTTCAGTTTTCTTTTAGTGTGTCATAATATGTTTTGATCAATAAGTGTGGAAAAAGGGCCCCAAAACATGAGAGGATTGCCTATAGAATGGCTTTATTTTGAAGAAATTATAGTGTCTATAATTACTGAATATAAAATGAAAAGGCAATTTAGCTCCATATATTGCTGTCAGGAAGATAGCATGCCTGCTTATGATGTAAATGAGGAAGTATTTACAGATCATGCTTCTCAATGCAAATCATTACATGGAACTCTTTGTCTGAAGCTCTGAGATGCAAACTGTAGTAGTATATTCATCATATATTATTACTGAGCCACTCAGATGGAAATGGTTAAATCCAACTATTGGCCAAAATGAAAGTTTACAGAAATTGACAGATAATGATTTTTATCAAAGTCATTTTTTTCACAATGATGCTTAAATGTGAGATGGTGACTTGATAGTATTGGTTAAGAAATCTGTTCTTCAGCTCACCTTTTTTTTGTTTTAAAGATCTTATTTATTTGACAGAGAGAGATCATAAGTAGACAGAGCAGCAGGCAGAGAGAGAGGGGGAAGCAGGGTCCCCGCTGAGCAGAGAGCCCAATGCAGGGCTCGATCCCAGGACCCTGAGATCATGACCTGAACCGAAGGCAGAGGCTTAACCCACTGAACTACCCAGGTGCCCCTCACTTTCTTAAAGTGGTATGATCTGGGTTTGCCAAGAGGAAAGAAAAGCCATAAAACTGTTCATAGATACAGGTCTAACTCTATCAGACCTTGACTTGATGATGAGATGGAAAATAAGCTATTGCTTATTAAGAGCCAAAAGCAAAGGAGGAGAAGCAGCAGCAGCAAAAGAAGAAGAACCCACTGGGAAACACTTGGAGACCATGCTACATAATGAACCTAATAGGCTATCTCCCTTTCAAATATTCTTTCCAAACCTTGGGCTCCCCTGATTTAATTCTTAGTTGCTCTCAAGTGGATCAAGATGTAGCTGTTCACTGTCTCCTCTCTCACACACTGATTAATGATGGGTGCATTAGAGAAGGTAGAACATATAGTCTAAATATGCAAAATTAGAATCTTACCTAAACCTTTCAAATCTTCAAAATTAGATGAAAACCAATTTTTTTGTATTTCAAATCAATTTAATTCAGTTTTATCTATCAAGCACCATAGGATGTAGGGCAATAATCTTTATCTTAATTCATAGGATGTGGGGAAGACACAGTCCTTTTCTAAATAGAAGAAAATGTAATGAGTATCTCTTAGACTTATCAATAGCCAAAAACTAGGGATCAAAGGCACACACAGGTAAAGGGTATTAACAAGAAGTCAAGTTGGCAAAGTATAGTTTTTTTTAAAAAATCAGCCTATGGAAAAAGTAAATTTTATTTGTGTTATTGTGGGAAATTAGATTATAACGTATTTGTAGATACCTACTTTTGGCTGCAATCAACAGCAAGCCCAACACGAAATGCATTAAAGGATAAGGAAAATGTATTATCTCCCATTGCAAGAAGTTGCAAGGTATGATGCGCTTATAACCATAGTTAATACGGCAGCTCAGCAACATCATGAGGGTCAGGGTCAAAGTCAACATCCAGGAGCAGCATCTGTAAAGCATTAGGCTTCTTTGCTAGATTCTCTCACGATCACAACATGACTGCAAGCTCTTCCGAGTCACACACACAAACCCAGACACCACCAGCAGAAGAGAGACCGGTTTTTGTGTATCCATTTTTCAGAGTTAAAAAAACTTCCTCAGAAGTCACCCAACAGATTTCCTCTCCATCACAACAGGCCTGGACTGGATCACCTGCCCTTCCTTGCCTAAGCCAACCAGAGACAAAAACAATGAGATGACCATGAATGATACATATACAGAGAGAGAGACACAAATAAAGATTATCCATGAGTGGAGGATAAGGAAATAGTTGCCTGAAAAAAATAGGGCTTATCTTAAATCAGAAAGAGTGAATAGCTATTAGGTAAGCAGTTGACATGAGACTTTATAATTATTTTGTAAATTGTGGGTATTATCCATTGAGGTCTCGTGCCCCCAAACCAATTAGTTGGCACACAACAGAAGATAGCACTTAGGAAGAAGAATAACCAAATCACCACTTTCTATATTTCATGTCTGATATACATATACACCTACAGGTCTATATCTAGCATATAAACTAAGTCTTCAGACCCCACTACATTCAGATAGGTTAAATCTCAATGGTTTTCTGTCTGGTATCGTCTCTCAGTAGCCTCCTATAATTATTTCTACTACAATATATAACACATTGGATTCTAACCATCTGTATGCATTCCCAAGCATACAGATGGTGAATGAACTACTTGAAATTTATCCAAAGCACCAATTTATCCAAAGCACCTAGTATCATGTCACATGACACATTGTAGGCACCCAATTTATTCATTCACTCAACATCTCTCCATTCATTTATTAGTGAGGCAGAATTCCACGGATCCTGGAGCTAGCCTGTTTCACTCTAAATCTTTGCTCCAACACTTACTAGATGTGCAAAATTTGGCAAATTTTCATCTATAATGGAGATATAATAATATTGCCTGACTCACGGGGTTTATTTTATGAACATTAAATGAGCTTATATGCTTAAAGCTCTCATAAAAATGTCTGCCTGATCATATGGGCTTAGAAAGGGTTACTATTGTTATTTATTAATACACTATTTCTAACTGTAAACTGCAGAATTTTTCATCATCTTTGCCACAATCTGAACTGTGCCTGGATCGATTTTAAGCTTTGCTTCACTGTGTGACAAAACAATGACAGTTTGAACACAGTTTGATAAAAGAGGGCTTTGAGTTGCAAGCTTAGATTTTCTCTCAAGTGCCTGCCGCTCAGAAACAGCAAGAGCTCAGAGCTGAGTTTCAGCAAAGCAATGGAGAATGGGATTCCAAATTATCTATCTGCAGCTTCTATAGAAAACATTTTGAGAGCCAACTGGCTTGATCCGGCTACGCTGCTTCTCTTCAATCACTGCCAAAAGCATCTAGTTTCATCTTACTATGCCAAAGTTAAAGAGAGGTCACTTCAATTAATACCGTACACAATGAGCATTGTCACTGAAAACTATGTTAAATTGATCCATGCAAGATCAGTTTCATCTCTAGGTTTTCATGTCTACCTTTTCTAGCAAAGAAATTTTAAAAGAGATTTTGACCCTTATCATACAATTTTTAAAATGCTGTGATATACATTTGAAATCTTTGCAAGGTACTTGGAAGTCTATTTTGTTAGCTTTTCTTGATTATGACTCTGCCGTTCTTTTTTTTTTCCCCCTTTTTTTCTTTTTTTCATTTATTCATTTGACAGAGAAAGTACAAGGGAGGGGAGCGGGAGAAGCAGGGGGGAGCAGGAGAAGCAAGATTCCCGCTGAGCAGGGAGCCTGATGCAAGTTTCTATCCCAGGGTCCTGGGATCATGACTGGATCCAAAGGCAGATGTTTAACTGACTGAGCCACGAAGTTGCCCCAGCTCTGCCATTCTTAATAAAATCTTAGGAGACCCTTTCAAGCCATCAAAGTTCTCCATTAACTGGTGCTTTTAAAATAAATGGCAGCTTTTAAAACTTTTAAAAAATAAATTATTTTATTAGTCGAGAAATGGGTACACAATAAATTAGAAAAACAATCTTTAGTTTCTGAATTCACTAAATGCTTTTTCAAACTGCTCTCATATCCCAATTTTCAAGATTTATTTCCCTATTGTAGGTGGGAGGTTTTTTTTGTTTTTTGTTTTTTGTTTTTTAAGAACCCTAGACTTTCTGTATCATTTCATAGTAATTTAGTACTTGGGCTTTGAATTAGATGTGATTTACTTGTTTCCATTCTCTTATTCTCTATATTATAGGTCTGAAGTGGGAAATATTGTAGTACTAAATATAGTTCCCATTTGGTTCATGGATTTATTTTTATTTTAGCTGGTTCTTCTGAAATTTATATTGCTTTCAATTGCTAAATATAATTGTGGTGACTGATCTTCTGGGAATAAGAAATTCTTAAAAATTTTATCAAGTTCACTGCTTTATAACACACTATTTGTAAACAATGCTAATGCTTTCTCTTTTGTAGGAAATCTATATTTTATGCATTGTAAGAAACCATTAATTACAAGAAGCACCATTACTTTATACATGAAAAAATGTACAAATTCAACTATGTCGAAATGGTTTATCACTGTACTTACTGAAAAATCATTCACTTTGATTTTATTTTGTGTCCCTTTTATACATACAAATGAGGAAATTAAAAGCAAAATAGGTTGCTTAAGTTCTTAAAATTTCTAAACCTGTTCTCAATTCAGAGTTAATGGGGCCCATCTCTTTTTACACACCATTTATCTTTGTGCTACCATCAGTGTCAAATAAAGCTTTTCTTTAAATATTGCTCCACTAATGCTTCCAAAATCTTTCCAGACACTTGACTCTCCTTCTCCCAGTTTAACCGTGTAGGCTTCCGGTGGAAAGCTTTCAGACCACAGCCCGTCTGCAGATTCCTTCCTCAAATGGCCTTTCAAGGATTTGTTGACTGGAACTTTGATGGCAGTAATAAGCAGACTGAAAAGGCCCTGGGCCTGGCCAGATAGTAAGATGCCACAGACAGAAGGCAAATCCCCGTTTCTGAGGTGCAAAAATGTGGAAAAGTGCATTTAATGGAATGTTCCAAGCCCTCAATTCTCAGTTGGCCTCCACGGCCTTTGCCTAGGCCTGCAGATGACCGCACGCCCTCAGTTCTCCCAGTCCTCACACGCACGTAGTTATGAAGGTAGGGAGACTTGGTCACAGAATCACCGCCGCCGGCTTATCAATTTAAATAGCCCCCAAAACGACCTAGCCTAGTGAACCTAAAGGGTAGGTTTTACTTCTCATTATGCTTTCTCGATACCAAGGGATGGCTACCCCAATTCCTATCGTATTCGTTTCTATAGTGTACTACAAACTGGGCTCAAGGAAGCAGGGAAAACAGGAGGAGCGGCATTGCACTGTGGTCCCAGGGCTTGGACGCCTGTCTTTACCCCTTAATTCTGTGACAAGGAGCATGGTTCCTCTCTCTGCCTCAGTTTCTTCTGAGTACTTCATAGCGTCAGTCGCTGAGGGAGAGAATCTTAAAATAGTGCCATTGGCCTCGGGCCCACATCTAAGTGAGCTGTCCTTGAGTCAGACACTCGTCCTTCCTGAAATCCGCTGTGACTCTGCTGCAACGGGGTGGCCACGCAATCTACCTAGACTCTCGCCCATTATTAGAGCCTGTGAGCAGGACAATTTCCCTGGAAAGGAGTTACAAGCGGGTAAGCACTAGGCTTCACGTCTCGAGTACGTCTCTCACCCACTATCTGCGGGATCCAGGGTTAGACCACCAGTCTCTCTCCAGGGAAAACAAAGTTTAAAATAGAAAATAATGATTTTTGAACACGTTGGGCCAACCTGGAAATAAACCTTGAGAGTGATGACAGGTTTTGACATAGGACATTATTTTTTTAAACACTGGAAACTAGAGTGAGATGAGAGGATTACTGAATTCTTATACCCAGTATCCTTCTGCCTTTAAGGAAGATGGATCTTGAGCAACTGCTTTTGCTGGTCTCCGGGAGATGAGAATGGAAGGAGAGGAACACTGAAAAATTTAAAAAACTAAATTGTATTTTAAAAGATAAGAAATAAATCATGGAACACTACCTCAAAAACTAATGGTGTACTGTATGGTGACTAACATAACAGAACTATTTTAAAAAATCAAAAATAAATAAATAGATAAATAAAAGATAAAAATACAAAAATTTAAAAATAAAAGAAACAGTTCACATTAAAAATATGAAAAGTAGAACTGGATAAGCCCAAATTTTCCAACCTCTAGTATGAATAGCTAGCCATTTAAAGAGTCTGATCTCTGGCTTTTAATACAAATGTTTGCCTTTTAAGCTATCCTACTGTTTGAAGCACTTCACATCTATCCTTTGGATCCAAATTCCCTAATTCCTGGTCCTACTTGTTACTTCTTATTCTCGCTTTTCCGTCTGCCTCCTGGCAATCGGAGTCATGTTTCCAGTTGTTTCACTATGTCAAGAAGGTAACTGTGAGTTGCAATTTACCACTATTGGCATCAAGAGATAGGATCACGGACATATTGAGTTTCTGTAACGGCGGGAAAGAGAGCCAGGAGAAACTCCTGGGCTGTCTTGAGGGTGAGAACTGGGGTCTTACTCTCCTTTTCTCTGCCTCCACATAAGGCACAGGGCTCAGCCATCACTCAACATACATTGAACACCCAGTACCTGATAAATGAAACCCGTAGTAAGTATTGTTCTCCCCCTTTGAAGGGAAAAAGGTAAGAAAAGCCAAGATAAGGAGAGCAGAGGATTTTGATCCAAGAGAAGAAGAGAGAGAAAAAATAGAGAAAGAAGGAGAACCAAGATGGCTGTCGGTGGCCGAGACCGTTTACAAGGAGGCAGAGAAAAGACCTACAGCCCTTTGTATAGAGCCAGGAACTAGAGATTGTGGTGTTGCTTTCTTGGGTGTACTTACTCCAAACCCATTAGGTCGTAGACATTAAATATGTACAGCTCTTTCTGTAGGTCAGTCCCGCCTCGACCTCAATAAAGGGGCGAGTTAATGAACAAGTAGATTCCTAGGAAATGCAGCCGGTGAACGTTCACTCTTTCCTTCCTGCTCATGCTCTTCCACAGACACCTTCGGTATAAACATCTACACACCTTTCTGGTGTTTGTAGTGTGGTATTTTAGGGTTGGGGCGGGATGCAGCTTCTATTCTCAAAGTACAGCTAAGCAGACCCACTTACAGTCAAGGTGCAAAGTGTTTACGACAGATACTGCCTGAGAACCACACTCTTCAGCAAAATTCGCTCTGTGCCTCTTAGGAGGCTTTTGGGACTAAATGGGTAAAACCTGAAGCTAACTAGATCTATTTCAGAAGAAAAAGAAGAAAAAGATCCAAGAGCATGTACTTTTTATGGTTTCTGAAGGTAGGTGGCCTGTTGTGCTCCAGCTGCTTCAAGGCTGGAAAACCACCTTTCATCTCTCACCCTTACTAGGACTATCGCCAGAGTCAGCTGTCACTGCTGTAAGAGGGACCAGGTTTCCTCTTCCTTCAAGAGACAGTATCTATTCAAACTAGAGACAATATATACCTTAATCCTGACATTCAAACGTCTGCACATTTGTGGAAGATTTTGATAATGCTGCTAGACTTCACTTCGTGCCTACAGATCCCTGGGCTGGGAAAATTTTAAATGAAATGATGACAGTGGTTTGGGGTTTTTTCCCCCCCCAAAAATCTTCCAGAGTGGGTGCCACAGGTTGGATTCCCTGGGAAGCTGCTCTGAGTCCAACGTAGCTTACTGGGGGAATGCTATCCTGGTGAGGCAGTCATTGGATGTAGGTTGTCCATGGGGAAGTGGGTTTAACCTTGGGCATGGCAGTTCCCTCCCAGACAAGGGCAATTATTTAGGCGAGAACACTCAGCTCTGAGGTGTCCTTAGGCAGCACTCTCTGAAACCATGGGCCCCCTTTTTGAAAGGAAGGAGAGATGCACATGGCATCCTCTTATGGTTTCTACTTACACCTACAGAAGGTCAAGGCAAATTCTAATGGGATAACATCACTAACATTCTCCCTCCATCTCAAAAATATGTTCTAACATATTCCATGATATCTGCTGGACTCTTTATATAATTACTTTAATAGTTACTTTCAGTTTGGGGCATTTCTGCATTAGAATACTTTTTTTAAGTAATATTTTCAGTGTCTATTTGACCTTTGACCTTTTTCTCTGGTTTACTCCTTTTTTTTTTTTTTTTTCTTTTTTTCTGAGAGGTGGGGGCAGGTGAGCAGGGAAGAGGGAGACACAATCTCAAGCAGGCTCTATGCCCAGCATGGAGCCCAATGTGGGGCTCGATCTCACAACCCTGAGATTATGACCTGAATCAAGAGTCAGATGCTTAACTGACCGAGCCACCCAGGCGCCCCCCTCCTGTTTGCTTTTCAATTTTGCATGCTGTCATTATAAAATACAGTACTTAAGTAGAAATGAAAATGCTGCTTTCTCCTGAAACCATTACGTTTATGCAGAATGACAGACTAGCTCACTATATAATCTGAGAAATCTATATCAATTTATGGACCTAGAAACAGACATAATTAAAGTCCTACTAGAAGAATATAAGGGACAAAGGGAAGTTGTCATGGCAACCAAAAATCCTGATTTTCCTCATTTTATACCACAAAAGTATTAACTTCTATGATACCTTAATATTTTTTCTACACTGTATTTTAACCGGTGGCCATTTTGTACACTGTATTTGCTAAATGTGTAACTAAATCATTACTTCCTACAATTTAGCTTTTTACACTATATTTTAAAGTATGTTTTTGAAAATCTGGCACTAGGAAATTAAACTCTTTCTGCAAGACCATTTTTCTTAAGAGCAAACAGTGCTAAAGGTTTTTTTCTTTGTATAAATTAAAATATGTAAACATACAGGAAAAAAAAATGAATATTCTACCACAAGTTTAACATTTTAAATGTTTCTTTCCAACCTCTTTTATACAGGAGTTTTTATTTAGAAAAATTGGACATACTTTATTTAATGTTTCATACTTTGTTTTTTTCATCTAACACTCTAATGTATTTCTAGGTTTGCAAATATTTACTGTTAAGATCATTTTAGTAACTTCATTTAATGGATTACCATTATCTAAAATGTCTGTTAGTTTCTGCTCTTCTGACAAATAAATTACAATAAACTTCTGTAAACTGTTTATACACTTCAGATTAATTCTTTCTTGTTAATTCCTAGAAAAAAGAATGAGCTTTTCTATAGCTTTTTATATGTCCTATTACTTTGGCTACCATGAAGTATTTTCTACTCTACGGTCTTACCCAACTGCTCGCTTTTCTGAACTCTTCCCTTCACATCTACTTTTAGTCGCATTTACAAATGAATATATATTAATTAGTTCATTGTTATTTTAACTTTCAGGTTTTGGCTATTTGTAAAATTGTAAAATTAAACACTTTTTATCTGTCAGGAAGATGTATATTTCTTTGAGAATTGCTTGCTCATTTCATTCGTGCTAAACTTTCTCCTACAGGGGAATTTTATTCAATATTATTTCTCTTGACATACCTCAAGAGGCCAAATTCCACTTTAACCAATTCAATGACTACCCCTCTAAAATTAAGCAATCTGTTTCCCATTGGCAAGAAGACTTGTGTTTTCCATTTACTGGTAAATCAATTCAAAAGAAAATCATATCTTTCCAATACTGATTTAACTGTTTAATAATAGACCAGTATTATTATGAGAGAAGACCGGTAGAAAGAACCTTGAATTAGGCTAAATCTTCGTTGGACAAATCATTTAACCTCTCCGCAACCCAGTTTATCCTGTAAAATAAGACCAAGTTGCCTTTCAAGGTTGTGATGAGAACTGAGAGTATTATGCCAAGGACAGTATTTTGGCACACAGTGGGTTAATAAGTGGCATCTTTAGTTTTCGTTAGCCCCATTAATTTTTATTGTATCTTCCCAAGTCCTTTCTATGGTGGTTTTCCAAACTGTGGATCTCAACCATTAGAGGATGGTGAAAAAAGTGTATACAATTTGGGGGTACAACTAGAATTTTTAGTGAGAAAAGCTAAGTATATCAGAATATTTCATACATAATGAAGACAAGCATTTTTTCTATCAAGTTTTTGTTCCATTTAGAACATCTAGGTGGTGAGATGTTGATATGAGATATCAGATATCAGATATCAGATACATATCCTGTATGCTGGCGAACCATGTAAAATGTAGTTCTTATTATGGGTTATAGTAAAAAACTCCTTTGAAAATCACAATTTTATTGGATACTTGTCTCACAGTGTGTGAGTCCCTAACACTACAGCAGCTAAGACATCCATGTTCAAATCCCAACTCTACTAATTATTACTGTCTGACTCTGAACCAAATCATAACCTCTGTAGACCTTAGTCTCCTCACCATTAAATGGGTGGTAATTATACCTTTCATGGGAGTGTCATGGGAACTCTAGGTTTTCATACATCTAAACCACTTAGTGGGCATCAATAACGTTTGGCTGTTATTTTATCAAGACTTGGGTAGACCATAAATTTTTTCTGAATAAGCAATCAATGTTATATAAAAGAATATAAGGTTATCACATTAGGCAGAACCAAATAATTAGATAGCTTTTCCATCTACAAAATGATGGAAAATAAGAAATCAGCATCTTATTTCCACAAATATACATTCAAGGGCCATGTCACTGTTCTTAGTTTTGCTATTTACAAACAGCATCATCTCTCAAAATATAAAGGACAAAGAAGATAATATTAAATAAACTATTAGTCTTTCTTTTTCAGTATATTAGATCCTTAATTGCTCATTATATTTTTGTCTTTTATGAAAGACTTTAATTTCACAGTGGTATACATTAACTAAAAGGAGCACTGTCTCTAGAATCTTTCCTTGATTTAAAAATATCAGAAATGATACAGATAATACTATCATGGACCAGTAAGAGCCAAAGTTTATAGCTTTGTTTTGATAAAACACTTGTAAAGCATACCTTCGACTACAGAGGATTGTTTTTGGAAATTACAGAAACATTTGTTGCCTCTTTTAAAAAATGTACTGAGTAAACTTCAAGTCCATCTTCCAGATGTTGAGGCTTCTAAATAGCCTTTCAGATCATTCAATTTGTATGTTGAAATTTTTTCTATTCCATTATAAGCTGAGGGAACATGAAAATATTTAACAACCTGAGTGGCAAAGTGCCCAACCATCCCGGGGCACAAAGGCTAGAAACAATTGTGTAGCCATTTTGAGGTAGCAGTTGATAGGTCCAGATAACCAGCAACAGGGTCCCACTTCCAGAACAGGACCAAAATTGAGTGGAAACATAATTAGACAGCATAGTTTTAATTTAATGATGTTACTGTTGTATATAGGTATTTGTATTTAATGCAATACTTTCTTTTAAATCCTACAGTAAACCATGATCCCTCAAATATCCTCAACCAACCTGTGGAGATAAGTAATAAGGCATATCATATCTAGTGATTCTCATAGCCAAGGACCAAATTCAGTTTTTGAATACATACATACTAATACTTCATACATATGGATGTGTTTGTGTATGTATGTGTATATAATTTTAGTCCTGTTGACGCGCATGAAATATAGAAGTTACGGTATGATCAGTATCGAAGCTTCTCCTAAGTTATGCGAACAGAACTCCAGTTTTCTGCAGGCAAACAGATCCTAAGCTAAATAGAATCTAAAAAATCATGAAAATCTTTTAGAAAGTGACCTTGAGTTGGAGAAATACAATTTTCCACAACCTGGAAAATTCTGGGTTGCCAAGTATTCCTAAGGAGGAGAGGCGGGAGGACTGAGTCAATTGATCGACACATAGAAAGCTAAATTCATTGCATAGATTATCTCATTACATGCTCAAAAACATCATGTCTTTGGTATGACCACTCTCACCTTACAAATGAAGAAACTAAAGAACAAAGAAGATTTAAGCCCACATCTGTCTGATTTTCCCCTTTCAGGTTCTATTAGTAGCTACTAGCAGCAAATTAAAAGCTTTAAAAAGAGACTATATTATAAAATGAAAATTGATTATATGTGTGTATTATTAGCTTCAGCCCTCATCTCCTTTCAAGAGATCCAGAAATCTCTGGATTTTGATTCAAATTCTAATAATAATAATTCCACACATCTGAGATTATTCTGCTTTCAAGTGTACTTCCACTAAATATTTTAAGTATGCATAATTAACTCACAAAAAAATTTTAATTTTATAAAAATCCTTTGTCTGTTTGCTGGTTATCTCCATTTCTTTGCAAATCATAGGTCCATCAACTTTCCTGCTGAGACTGTGAAGTTTCTTTTGCCCAGACATGTTTGTATTTATCTATTTCTGCCCCAAATCCTGTTCCCTTTCTTATGAGCACTGCCTGAAATCTTAAGTCATACAGTAAAATTAATTAGGAAAGTCCAGGTTGGGAGAAGGGGGGTGGGGTTATGGACTTTGGGGAGGGTATGTGCTTTGGTGAGTGCTGTGAAGTGTGTAAACCTGGCCAATTCACAGACCTATACCCCTGGGGATAAAAATATATTATATGTTTATAAAAAATAAAAAATTTTAAAAAAATTAGGAAAGTCCAGAGTATGTTTAGGTTGGAGAATAGGACTTCAAGCCTACCTCTTCAGATTACCTTCTTTACATTTATAGAACACTTCACATACTGAGAAAAATCTAGGCAGGGCAGGTTGCTTCTACATATTTTGGAAGGCAGATAAATGAAGAGGTCAGATGCCTTGTCAGAATCCATTTAGCTATGAAGAGGACTCGAACTGAGGTCTTCTGCATTCAAGGGCTTAGATTTTTTTTCATTGGCTATCTCAAGGATTAAATGGGTTTTTGTTTTTAAACACTTTGGAGGTAAACACTTAAAATCAGAATAATTCAATAATATAATCAAATAGAATAAACTGAAATGATTTGACAGGCAGGCAGGTTTCATCATCAGTTGCTTGATGTATATAGTCAATCTTGCCACATTTACAGTGGCTCCCAACATTTTTCCAGCAAGACAAGGGAACTACTGGTCACAGTATTGTCCACAGTAAATGTCAAAAAGATTAAAAAAAACAAAAAAACAAAAAAAACACAGCAAAGGAAATGCACCATCAATAAATGAGATTCAAGAACTAACTCCTCTTTGACATTCATGACATCTTATAGTATCAATGTCATAACAGCGTGACTTACAACCATCTTAAAATTCACTAATATTTTGATGCATGCTATCATTCATCAACATTTTCAATATAAATATTTTATCTTTCTTTCCTCTTATAAGACACAAACGTTGAGAGCACAGAGCATGTATGTTCTCAGCAACTGCTTCATCATCCACAGTCCTGTAACATATGGATTAGAAATCACATCTGCACAGTAAATACTCGACGGTATAAACAGCTAATAGATTTGAAAGCTCCCACGTTATTGTTAGGAGAGGGTTTTCAGGATGTACGCCTGGTCTTACCTTCTGGAAAAGACTCTCCATGGTGGTTCCATAAATACTTTATGAACCAACATAAAGTAATATGCTAATGCTGGACTAGTTACCCAGGGAACAGGTGCACCCCCTGATGTGTCTCATCTCTGGTGTACCTTTGATGTGAGATCAGTTAAGCCATTCTGAATTGTTCTTTTATTTATTTATTTATTTTGCTTCCCTCCCCTGTTAGATTCACCTGCACCTAAAATGGTGAGCGAGAGTCATCATGAGGCACTGGCCGCCCCGCCAGTCACTACTGTTGCAACCGTTCTCCCCCATAACGCCACAGAGCCAGCCAGTCCTGGGGAAGGAAAGGAAGATGCCTTTTCCAAGCTGAAGGAGAAGTTTATGAATGAGCTGCATAAAATTCCACGTGAGTACGACTACATATGGTCGGTTGGTAGGGTCAAAAGAAATGCTTGAAAATGGCCTTACCCACTGCGGGGGAAAAGGCAGAATTTCTCTTGACATACTATAAACGTACATTTTTTTAAATTCTTGGCATGGTAACATTCCAATAAGAAGATGGAATATTAGAAATAGAATTTTTTAAATCTTTAAGTATACTTTATATCTCAAAGCCCTGTTTATTTAAAAAAAAATTGTATCTTGTGTTTAATGCAGGTAGGTATTTTTTTTAATGTCTGTTTTTCTCTAGAATATTCATGTTAATGCATTGTGTCGTATGTTTTAAATTTATATTTATGAAATTATTCCACTGTATAGATTATTCCTAAGCAATAGCTAAAATGTACTTTCCTGATATTGCAAGCTTGGTTTCCTTTCACTTATTAATATTTCAAAGTTTCTGCACAGTTTTTCTTTGTCCTCGGGAAAACAACCACCTCTACCTAAGTACATGTGTATGAGGGCAGCTCTAGTTCTACCAGCAACGTTTAAATCTGAAACCATAGGTTGGTCTGTTTATTCAGATTTGAACACTTCTGATAAACTAGAGAGTTTTTCAGATGCAGGAAAAGTACATTTTGGGCCTCACGAGGCTTATATTCTAGTGAAAAAAGTAACAAAGCAATAAAGATGCAAATATATACAGTAAGTCATGCAGTAAGAGATGATATAAGAGAAACTAAAGACAATGAAATCAGAGAGGGAGACAAACCGTAAGAGACTCCGAATCATAGCAAACAAACTGAGGGTTGCTGGAGGAGCGGGGGGGGGGGGGGGGTGGATCAATGCATGATGGACATTAAGGAGGGCACACGATGTAATGAGCATCAAGTCTTATAGAAATCTGATGAATCACAGACCTCTACCTCTGAAACTAATAATCTACTATATGTTATTTAATTGAAGTTAAATAAAGATAGTTTTTAAAGAAAGAAACTAAAGAGGAGTAAGTTGAATATAGAAGGGCATAGAGGGAAAAACATTATTTTTTAGGATGATCAGGGCTGGTTTCTTTTGTAAGGAATGAAGGGAATGGAGGAGGAAGTTTTAAATTCCAATATTTTAGTTTTAAATTTTAGTTTTAATTTTAATTCTGGGAATTCCAGACAAAGCCCCTTAGGCAAAAATCTGCTTGGAACAGCAAGGAGCCCAGGGAACTTTAGTAGAATGAATGAGGTGAGGGGTGGCAGAAGGTGAATTTGGACTTGTAACATAGGCCCCATCATGTGAGGCCATGTGCATTAGTCTAAGAACTTGGATTTTACTATGAGTGAAATAAAACGACTTTGTAGAGTTTTGAGCAGGGGTGTCCCATGATCTGACTCAGGTTTTTTTTAAAGATCACTCTAGCAACTGTGTTGAAAACGAGCTCCAGAAAGTCAAGGGCAGAAGATAAAGCAGAATGTTGCAGTAATCCAGATGAGAGATTTATCAATTTATAAGAAAATTATTCTGTAAGGACATTGAGAAAGCAAGAGAAAAAAAAATACACAGAATCAATTTCGTGTCTGTTAGTGACTAACGATTTGTTGATCGGTCTACTTTTAACAAATTCAAGTTCATCTGAGAGACACTCTCAGTATAGTGGCCAGTAATTATCCTTCTCGCAGGAAGATCCATAATCTAGAGGAGGTAGAGATGGACCAATAGATGGAGCCCTAGGATGGGAAATCCAAGTTCTTTTTCCTGCTCTGCTACAAGGTTGATGGAGGATCCCGGTGCTACTGATGAAACTTGGAGGTTGTAATGACAAGGCACAAACCAAAATTCATATGCGGGGCGGGGGGGAGTGGGTGAACTCTCACTTGAATATTTTATCAGCATGATTGCTTTATGAGAAATGAGCTAGCAGAGAAAGAAAGAACATCAAATAAAATGCATATTCTGCTTGATCTGCAATACTACCTTCTCTAGAATAAACCCCATGAGAGGCATGGCACTGGTACTAACTACGGGACTGAACGTTCTGCATACATCCACATAACTCATTCTCTCTTCTCTTTTCGGCTTTGTGCAAATGTCATCCTCTTAGTTAAGGACTTCCCCAACCGTGCTGCTTAAAATGATAACTCATTCATCCCACCCCATCTTTGCAGGAAGTTCCTGTCCTCACCCTTGCTCTATTTCTCACCGTATTATTTTGCATCGTGCTGCAGATGGTGCTCCTTATTATTTGTTTTTAAATTGCTCTGGATCCCTCCGAAATAATGTAAGCTCTCTGGAGAGCAAGGAGTTGGGTCTCTTCTTTGCACAGCTAAATCCCAGGCAGTGCCTGGTACATATGAGGCCTCCATGTCTACTTCCTGCATAAATGCATGACTGAATGTCTATTTAACTTACATCCTGAACCACCCTCTTCAACTTTGAGGCCTGAAGATGCTGAAAAATTAGAGCCTATTAAGAATCTTTAATTTTTAACATTAAGAATCATTTCAGAGCTTGACTGAGTCATTCACACTGAAAAAAGCAAATTGTTTCCATCCTTGCAGTGATACCTCCATGTTTTACCCTTTCCCACTTAGAGACAGCCATCATGTGCATTATATTTCCCTCCAGTTTAGCAGCAAGAAAACAGTCAGCTGGAAAACAAAAATTAGGAAATGCTCCCTTAGTTTCTTTCTTTCCTTGGCTAATTTCATTTCCTCCCAAGCCACTGTTCCACTCTCTTGTCCCATTCTTCTGCAGTGGTCCTGAGACCAGGTATCTCGTCTGTTCCTCCATGGAGGTTTGCTTTTAATCAGCAACCTAAAGTAATAGAATGTCAGAGGATCTGGGCAACACCTACAAAAATACCATATTTCTTAATCTCTCCTTGACTTAATAGAAAGAAACAAGCCCACTAACCAAATCTTAAAACAGTACACTAAATTAGAGTTAGAAAAACTTACCATAAACACAGCTGTATAGTTTCATTAAAAATGTGTAAGGGCATATTTTACCCTTTTGTTTTAATCCACCACAATTTTTACTGTCTGTGTAATTGAAATTTCTAATGGGATTTATGCGCCAGGAGCAACACTAAGCATAAATAAAACACATCCCGCAAATCAAATTCCTTTAGGAGCCTATGTTATATAAAGGTTATCACTTTTGACTTGGCATAATACAGTGTGACGCTAATGACAGGTAACAAATTAGAATATTAATTGATTTCAGTCTCTGAACTAAATCTCGGCTATCTGGCAGATGTGGTGTTTTTTTTTTTTTGCAAAATTGATAGCAAACAGCTTTAGTCTGTCACTTGAAATTCCCACTTGTGAGAAGAGAGGTGTCACAATGGCAAGGAGTAGGCATGTCATTAGTTGGGTAATCTACACGGTCCAGCAAGGAACATATTCAAACCAAATTGCCTGATGATATCATCCGTAACACCATGGGGCTTAAAAAGAGGGAAGAAAAGGAAATGGTAAATGCTGAGCATTTTTATCTTTCAATTCATTCTGCACACCGTTATCTAAATGAAGCAGACAAGGTTTTTCAGGATGTTTCTTTATTTTGCAACTTTGATTTTAATATGACTAGGGCCATGGTTGGTTTGTAAAGCGTGAACTCATGTCATCCAAAGAGCTGTGATTAAGGTTTTGATATTCATGAGCTTCTTCAAGTAGAGTGTCCCTTTCCTTGAGCACAGCAGAAAATCAAAGAGCCAGAACCTGTCTCTTAGTCCGGAGTAAGAGTGGACGAAGGGTAGTTGTATAATTCGTGCAGAAATGCCATTAGATAGTTTAACAGAGGGATTAAAAATGCAAGCTCTGGACACAGACTACATGGGTTCAAATCTAAGCTCCACCGTGTACCAGCTCTGTTCATCTTTCTGTGTATGAGTTTCTTCCTGTATAAAGTAAGGACAAAGATGGTATCTCCACCACAGGGTTGTTGGGTAAAGGGAGCAGGGCATTTAAAGGGCTTCATAGAGTATCTGGCACAGAGTAAGCATTCTATAAATGTTAGTTAGTATTAAACTCGAGCTGTCACTTTAACAAATCTATTTCCATTTTAGAAAAGCCATCTACTCAGGTCAGACAGAAACCCGAATTATGAAAATACCAAAAACTTTGCAGCCTACTATATGCACATTGCAGTCTCTAAACCCACTCCAATGATGTCTGATCTAGCAAAGGTGAATTCCCTCATGGTGTTTCCTTTCCCTATTATCACCTCCAATTTTCCTTTTTCTTTTTTAAATAACTTCTATAATTTCACTCTCTTGCTCCTTCATTCCTTTTGGCCCACACATATGCTCATGGTTCTCGTATCTGAAAGTGCCTAGCAAAAATTCAACACACAGTTAAGTGCTCAGGAAATGTTCCATTTTCTTCTTTCCTGCACTAAACTTTTCTTCTGCTTACTTTACCCCTCTGTCAAGCTACCATTATATCTTCTTCCTTCATATGTACACCAAAATTTATTGAAAAACATAACCTTGACCCAGATATCTCTTTCTTTAACTCCCATGAACAACTCAACTCCTTCCATTCTTATTTCCATTCTGCATGTGCCATTGAAGTTGTTTTCACTGGAATCACCAGCTACTTCTTGATGTTATAAAGGTTATGATCCACCTTCACTCAGTCAAATATTTCTGTATTATTATCGCTATTAGCCACCATCATCTGAAACTCTTGATTTCCAGGACTCTGCTTTTTCTCCTCTTCCTTCTCCGTCCATCCCTACACTCTTTCACTGGCTGGTCCTCCTCTTTCATTGTCTTTTCTCCTCTCACATGGAAGAGGATCCAGGATTACATTTTTTTTTTTTAAGATTTTATTTATTTGTTTGAGAGAGAGACAACATGAGCAAGGAGAAGGTCAGAGGGAGATGCAGACTCCCCATGGAGCTGGGAGCCTGATGCGGGACTTGATCCTGGGACTCCAGGATCATGACCTGAGCTGAAGGCAGTCGCTTAACCAACTGAGCCATCCAGGCGCCCCAGGATTACATTTTTAACCCTGTTCCATTTTTTGTTAGTTTGTTTGTTTTTCCAACATGTTCTCTCTGGGTGATCTCATTCACCTAGTCTTTCAAGTAAGAACTCTATCCATCATTCTTGCCTCCCTGATCCAGTTCACCTTCACTCCTATACCTGCAATTCATTACAGTCCTGTTAATTGTGCTCATGAAAAACCTCTCCAACCCAGCCAGCATTCACATTCCAGTGTTTTCTCTAATGCTCTTCTCTCTTCCCGGACTCCCTTCCGCCCTTAACACAGACACATTTTTTATCAGATGTTATCACTTGGAATGGAAGTTTCCTCATTTCCCAAAGCAGAATTACTTGAGTCTTCCTCCAACCTTCTAAAGCCCTTCATGAAAATCTTTATCTTGGTTATTCAGTTTTGTCTGGGGCCTCTACTCCTCATGAAAATGTAAATTCCTCAGAGACAGGAACCATTCCTTCCACATACTTATATTTACCATACTTTGAAAGTGCCTGACCCATGCCAGAAACTGTATAGATAGTTTCCCGTTGCAAACACTATTATACCAAACATTATACCCAATGCTCTTTGTGCCATGCTTGGAGAAACTGATCTAGGCAGTCTTGGTTTTCACAACATTTTAGCCAAGGATCCCTTTGTTTGAATGAAAATTATAGAAGCCTCTATTTCTAATATCAATAAAGCAAATCGAGGTGCTGTGGTGAGTTCAAAGTGTCTTCCTTACCCACCACCTCCCAAGATTCTCTCCCATGGGCAGCAACCAAAACCCCTGGCTGAGGGGGAACACTGAAAGCCGTGACTTGGAAAACTAATAGGGAAAGCCATGTCAGCCTTCCCAGCAACACCAGTGAAACTCAACCCCCAGTAGTGATAGATAGGTAGTTAAATAGGCATAAGCCTATCGGTGATGCAAAATGCAGTCCAATTACTCATCTTCCCTCATCTGACTGCCAAATGGACAGAAGGTCATTGTTGCGGGTCCTGTCACTGCTTTCTGTTAATGTCATGAATGTAACGTTAATGCCAGAAGACCATTTCAAGATCAAATGAAGAGAATCCTTAGGAACAGACAGGAATCCGTGACATGTGAATAACAGTAATTACTGTAGTGATAGCCAGCTTCGCGACCCTCATTTTACACATGAGAAAGCTCAGGCTCAGTCAGGTAAGTAATTTGTTCAAAGCAGCTACACATGGAGCAAGCTGTAGGTACGGGAGTATCAGGAAAAATCTCGAAATTTATAAATTTGCACGAACAGACTATCACTAAGGCTGCAAATCAACTCCACCATTCCTTATCACCACTAAGACTAAAACTATTAGGGTCTCATGTGCCTATATGAGGTGTTTGCCTCTTCATAGGTTTTAAAAGACTGAATACTTGGAACACAAATTTAATACTAATTCAGAGTTTCTCATTGGATTTAAAGTAGATACTTGTTCACTTCATGCTTCTGCATTTCTTTTCTTGCACTCAGTGCCAAGTTAGTAACTCACTACTAGGTAAGGACTAACCTTAGATTTTGTTTCATTCTATCAATGAACTCTGTGTATGACTCAGCTTCTGTGATCATCTGTTGACTCAGTTCTTCCTCAGGCTTCAGAAAAACAGTGGCCAAAATATTAAGTGTTATTATTCATTGTTAGCTTCTAGTCAATTGAAATAGCTCTAAGAAAAAAAAAAATTACAATACTGATGAGTGTTATTTTCAGAGCAAAGTAAGTCCTTTATAATACTGAGTGACTTCATCAATGCAACGCTAAAGGAATTGATTTAGGACAAGGACACTTAGAGATAAAAGGGTTGCAATTCATCACAGCACAATGTAGTAATTTGTGCTTATAGTCAAACATTTTTCATTAAATCTTAATTTATTTCATCATCTTTTTAAGTCTAATTCTGGTTCAAAACATAGAAAATACCTGCGTGTATATATAAATACAGACAGAGAAATATTTAAGAGCTACCATTAGTAAAAACTTAATCATTTAGTGTGAAGTCTGTTTGGTTTTTAGTAGAGTTGGCATTGTCTCTGGCTAGATATTCTGATATTCATTGGGCAATTTTTAGTGTGCTTAAAAATGGGTAAGAGGAATGGCAACTGGCATTTAAAGATCATGGGCTTAGGAGCCTACAAATCTTGTAATGTGTGAGACGGTTTCACACAATGAAAAATATTCCCACATTCCACACGATTTTCAAAATTTCCGTAAGACATGCATTTAGAAGAAAACTCTGTTTATAATTGTCTAAGCCTAGAACTATTTGACAAAAAATGTGGCTATACTGTATTTCTGCATGGTTCTAATATAACCTGAACATTCTAGCTTTTATTGTAATGTTCACCCAAACTCTGACTTTATTTTCTCCTAATTTTTTAAAATCTTGATTGTCTTACTTCTCTAACTCCAAAATCCCTTCTTGCATTGCAAGCATTTGATTATTTCAAATAATCAAACTAGAAGACTAGTGTCGTTACACCTGAAGATTTTTATACTGAAATGTAAATTATTTCATTATACACTGTTTTCTTATTTTCCCTTTTTATTATACTTACCACATTTTCTTGATTTGTAAAAATTATATACATAGACCTGTTGTATTATTTATACTTGAGAGTAAGGGGAATATTATAAACTATTTGTTATAAATTGGGACATTGTGTGTAATACGGATTTGTAAAGAACAGGTCTGCAAAATGATTCTATCAACAGCCTATTTTTGATGTGGAAACATTAAAAGAATATGCTACTGATATTTCAGGAAAGTTGTTTAAATGTGTCCTTGAATTGTGTTTCCCTCTTGGAAGCCTATTATGCAGAAAATTCCCCCAAGAAGTTCATGTCTTTCAACTGAACTAGTGTTGAGGGATTTTATAAATTTCCAAAACACTGGTAACACAGAGTAACGGTGAGCACATAAAGCCACCAAGTGAATTAAGATCTCAGTTAAGTTTCTCAACCTCATTTAGCTATATTCCATTAGCATTTCAAAGACATTAAGTAAATACACCTAAGGACAAAGAAGGGGAGTGGATATTTTGGCCACACATTAAAAATAGCTCAGGAATTACCTTGCTGAAATTCTTTACAAATATACAAATATATTTTAAAATAGCTTTGAATGTCTACCCCTTGCCACATAGCATTTGCATGTCAAAATACAGGTTGCATTTTCACAAGAGGAAGCCTGATTGCAAATGCAAATCTATAAAGAAAACAGCCGAGAAAGAGAAGCTGGGAGACCATGGCTTTCTCCTTTACTCTGAATGACTCCGCAGATCTTTTATGGCATGATGGACAGGTTTATGCCAGTTTCTATTAAATCGGACAAAGAATTTAGAAGCAGAAACCAGCAGGAAAATATATGATGTACTATTATATTTTTAACACTTGACTTTATTTTTTTGTTCTGATTTTCATGGAGGAGAAAACTATTATAAAGGATTTAAACTTGGTATCTTCAGATCCCACATGCCTCCCCAGCCTGCCTTTTAAGTGAATTTAGAGAAGTTTGAAATAAAAATTAAGATGCTATTGGCCCATTTAAAGCTTTCCTCACCAAACACTTTGAATGAAACTGCTGTCCTGACAGAATTTCAAATCCACTTAAACCTTTTTTTTTCTTTTTCGAGCTCTTTGTACACACAGAAGTTAAAAAGAAAAGCTGGGTGAGGGGTGCGTCAGTGGTAGACTATAAATAATAGAAATATAGTTGCCTTAGTAAATATAGAATGTACTGAAAGTAATGTGGACCTGTCCATTGAAATTTAGAAAAGATCCAGAATCTCTGTGTAGTAAACCTTAACTGACAGAGTTATATTGCTCATTGCCTTGAAAGTAAATTTTATAATTCCTTTTCAGAAGGATTTGGATCCAATTCTATAAAATCAGTAAACCATTACGGTGATTAGAAACATTGTTATAACCATGTAAATATTACTCCTTATTTTCTTTAATACACTCCGGAACCCCTCTCGTGTTAATACCTTGTCCAGGATACTACGCAAATCACTCAGAGACTCTGACCCAGTGTTAGTAACTAACCCAAGTTGGGACAGCATTGCTTGCTGTGATTCAAGGCCAGAGTATAAGTTCTGGAGTTAGTCTGTCTGGGTTCAGAATGGTGGTTCTGCTTTACTACTATATGACCTTGGGCAAATCATTTTACCTTTTTTTTTTTTTAATTTAATTTTTTATTTATTTTTAGCATAACAGTATTCATTGTTTTTGCACCACACCCAGTGCTCCATGCAATCCGGTCCCTCTATAATACCCACCACCTGGTACCCCGACCTCCCACCCCCGCCCCTTCAAAACCCTCAGATTGTTTTTCAGAGTCCATAGTCTCTCATGGTTCACCTCCCCTTCCAATTTCCCCCAACTCCCTTTTCCTCTCTATCTCCCCATGTCCTCCATGCCCTTTGTTATGCTCCACAAATAAGTGAAACCATATGATAATTGTCTTTCTCTGCTTGACTTATTTCACTCAGCATAATCTCTTCCAGTCCTGACCATGTTGCTACAAAAGTTGGGTATTCGTCCTTTCTGATGGAGGCACAATACTCCATAATGTATATGCACCACATCTTCCTTATCCATTCGTCCGTTGAAAGGCATCTTGGTTCTTTCCACAGTTTGGTGACCGTGGCCATTGCTGCTATAAACATTGGGGTACAGATGGCCCTTCTTTTCACGACATCTGTATCGAAAAACAGTCTGAGGGGTTTGAAGTGGCGGGGGGGTGGGAGGTTGGGGTACCAGGTGGTGGGTATTATAGAGGGCACGGCTTGCATGGAGCACTGGGTGTGGTGAAAAAATAATGAATAATGTTTTTCTGAAAATAAATAAATTGGAAAAAAAAAAAAATAAGCTGCAACTGTGAGAAAAAAAACTACAAAATTTTTCCCAAGGTCCTAAAGTAAGAGAGATAAAGAGACAATGATCCTAACAGAAAATGACTTTGCTTTGAAAAGATGAAGCTCTTTCCAAATTAATGAAGAGTTTCAATATAATTCTAATCAAAACTTCAATAAGATTATCTGTTGGTGCAGCCTCTTTGGAGAACAGTGTGGAGATTCCTCAAGGAATTAAAAATAGAGCTTCCCTATGACCCTGCAATTGCACTCCTGGGTATTTACCCCAAAGATACAGATGTCGTGAAAAATCTTTTTACCTTTAAGTAAAATATGTATAATAATGATTCTCCTCTAGCTCAAAAGATCCTAGATATTCATATTCTCAAGTAAAGGGCTTCCACTCATAGATACAGAAGGAAGACTGGTGGCTGCCGGCAGCAGGGAGTTGGGGGGATGGGTGAAATTGGGAGGCAGGGGGTCAAGAGGTACAAACTTCCAGTCATAAGATAAGTAAGTCCTAGAGCTACAACACAGAGCAGTGACTATAGTCACTACTGTATTGTATACTGGAAAGTTGCTAAGAAAGTAGACCTTCAAAGTTTTCATCACAAGGAAAACAATTGTAACTATGTTACAATTGTAACTATGTAACTATGTGTAGGGACGGATATTAACCAGACTTCATGGTGGTCATCATTTTGCTACACAAATACCAAGTCATTATATCATACACCTGAGAGGAATGTTCTATGTCAATTATACCTCTGTTTAGAAAAGAAGAAAGAAGGATGGGAGGGAGGGACTTCCAAAGGGATCTTACTGGAAAGGAGCAATAGCCATCATCAAAGGTAAAATGGACCATTACCCTGGATTAAGGATAGGTTACCTGCAAGGGCCGTTTTGTTCTGCCCTCAGCCACACAGCACTACACACTCACCTTTTCTCTTCCACCCTCTCTTTTTATTTTTCTCTTTTCTTCCTCAACCTTTCTTTAACTTTGTCATTTCCTGTTCTGTTTTCTATCCCTTTTGCCTGGGCTGAATAAAAATGTTCCCTGTTGGGCTGGAGGCAGCCCAGGCCCATTCAGTGCTAAGATACAGGCAGCTGCCATGTTGGTCCTCAGGGTAAATGGTTCTCTCCAGAAGTATTTTTATTCAAGTGGAGATCTGGGTTTTAGCTTCATCTTTTCATTTTAAAGATAATATGTTGCATTGGCATGCCCAAGAAACAGGACAGACTCTTTTCTTAGGACTATTGCTCCGTAACACAAACCAGTTTCTTGGGCTTTCATGGAGAGTTGAAAGACAACTTTAAGTGTTGTGTTTCAGCACCTTTTCCAGAAATGGGTACTTTTGTAAGGTCTGCTTGGGTAAATTTCGTGGTTACACCTTATCAGCTACACAAAACAGTGCAGTTTAGTTTCTCAGCTACTCCTGGTGCCAACAATGCCGCAAGAGTGAAGACATTGTGAAGTGGTGCCTCAAAATGGCCTTGTCCACCATCTTCTGCCCACACTAACTGGAACAGTGCCCTGTCACCTCCCCTTTCAAGAGCTGCTGGCATCCATCTACCTTCTAACTCCATATCTGCTACTGGGACTCTAATGCAATTTACCTGGCTGCTTTCCAGGCCTAATCAGTAGAGATCTGTTTTCACTGTTTTACAGTAAGTCAGCTTCAGCTCTCACAGTGTCAATCTGTTTTTTTTTTTTTTTTACAGTGGTTGTGTTATTAACATCTTGCCAGTGATGTAGGAGAGTTCCAATTGCTCTGTATCCTGGAAGTTTGTACCCTTTGACCAGTATGTCCCCACTTCCTCTATCTGGCAAGGTTTTTCTTTTTCTTTTTTCTTTTTTTTTTTTTTTTTTTATTTATTTGTCAGAGAGAGAGGGAGAGAGAGCGAGCACAGGCAGACAGAGAGGCAGGCAGAGGCAGAGGGAGAAGCAGGCTCCCTGCTGAGCAAGGAGCCCGATGTGGGACTCGATCCCAGGACGCTGGGATCATGACCTGAGCCGAAGGCAGCTGCTTAACCAACTGAGCCACCCAGGCGTCCCTGGCAAGGTTTTTCTTAAAAGGACACCCAAAAGCATTAACTATAAAGAAAAAGGTAGTAAAATCAACTTCTTCCAAAAAAAAGATTTTTTTGCTTTCTGAAACGTACCATTAGTAAAAAGGCAAGTCACAAACTGAGAGACAATATCCATAATAAATATATTTAATAAAGAAGCTGCTTCCAAAATATGTTTGGAAAAGAAAAAACCTCTTACAAACCAATACAAAAATGAGCAAAAGATTTGAACACAAACAATGAAAGAAGATACATCTGATTGATAAATTCATGTAAAGATGTTCAACATTTTTAGTCATTAGGGAAATGGAAATTAAAACAACAATGAGTTCCATTTTTGAAATGCGAAATCCACACATCTGTAGATGCTATTTGCAACTGAAATTAATATATCAAACTAAACTCACTTTTGCCCTCCAAAAAACAGATACATAAACATATATATCCTTCTATCTTGAAACTCAAAACTCAAACATCACTTTTGACATTTGCCACATTTTTCCCCATTATTCAACTTTTTATCAAGTCCTATTACCTCATTCTCTGTCCCCTCTTTCCTTCCCATGCCCACTGCCACTCCTCTATTTGGGTCCTTATCCATATCATAGTCCTTGGAGTCTCCTATGAGTTCATTCCACAATTTTCCACTCTTCTGCCAATCTGACCACATATAAGCTTTTGAGATGGTTCTTCCAAAATGCCTGCTCTGAACACCCAAGTCTCTTACTCCGGTACCTTACCCCCTTTGCTGACTTTTTTACTCCCTCATTGTCATCCAAGACCCTCTCTGTAGTATAGCCCCAACCTATCTTTCTAGCCTTCTTTCACCTTCTCTTAATTGAATTACTCACTGTTCCACAGTTACAACCCTACATTCTCTGCCCTTATTCCTTAGTCCATGGTGTTCCCATATTTGAAATGCCATTACTAGTCATTTTGTTTCTCCCAAACTTCAAGGAGTAGGTTGAAGTATCTGCATATCCCAGCCTCCATATCCTAAAGGATGAAGGCTCAATCCTTTACAGGAACGCTGTAAACACTAAATAAAACTAAACACCCATATTACTCCTTTAATATGCTTATCTTCTAGCATGTAATATAGTATTATACTCATCTCTCATATTCCTTCCTGAACTTTAAGTTCATTGAAGATAGCCTCCTAGTGCCACCCATTCTTTTCTTCTCTAGACTAGATATGACATGCCTTACAGAGAGCAGGCCATCAACAAACGCAGATGGCATGGACGAATGGTTGGTGGTCACATACCATATAGTTTAAGTTACCATTCTTATAATCTAATAAGAGAGAAAAGATAGGCATGGAAATAGTAATGATGTAAGACGTGACGCGTGCTGAAACCTCAGGGACGTGTAGAGTCGTCATCAAAAACAAGACTGGAAAAGTCATTTGGAATTCATTCGGAGAGGGCCATCAATATCAGGCTAAGGAGTTTAGACTTTATTTAATAGTTAAGGGGGAGCCAGGAACCATTCAAGATATTTAAACAAGGAAGTAACACAATTACAGTTTTGTTTCAGGAACATCAATCTGGTGGCAGTGTGTGGATAGGATAGATTGCAAGGGGAGGGCTGGAAAGAGGAAGAGGCAGAAAGGAAGTAGTTGAAGGGAACACTACAGATAACGAAAGCCTTAGCTGCTGTGAAAATAAAGGCACAGATTTGCTAGGCACTGCAAGTGAATGTGAGGGTGTCCAGGCAAAGAAAGAAAGGAATAGTTCCAGAGAAGCTGGGTACTCTGGGAAGGTCACACCCTCTAGGGAACGGGAATGCCAAAGGGGGTTCAGCATTAAAAATGGAGGTCTGGGTGTTGACCACACAGAAATTTAGGTTGAGAAACTGGGTGATGGCTGTTATTAAGAAAGTCTCATAGGGTGGAAAAGAGAAAGTGAATAAATTATTAAAATAAAAAATTCATGGTTGAGTAGGGAAACCAATGAAGAAATAAAAGAGTGAGTAAAGTAGAAATACAGTGTCAGAGAAGTGAAGGAAAAAGTTTCTGAGAAACGGTCGCCAATTGAATTAAAAACTTACTAAACCTACACCTTGAAGTTTGGGAGAAACAAAATGACTAAAGCATGCAATCTGCCCTGGTGTTATTTTCAGTCCAGCGAGGGACTAGGAGCAGATAACACTATCATCATCACCACCAGAAATCGCTGAGTAATTATATAGACCCCTCATCAATATATTAGGTTTGACCAATTATTCCTCAGAACAATCCTGCTGGGTATGTAGTTACCATCCCAATTTTATGAGAGGGTAAAGAATCTCAAAGATGTTAAGCAAAACATACTTTAGCCCAGGGCATAATGAAGTAGTAGAGGTAAGCCAGACACAAAGGAAGGAGAAAGGTTATGGGAATAAAAGAGAAAGAGTTAAAAAAAAGAAGTGGCCTTTCAATTATGCCTTGAACAGAGGAGGTGATTTGCATAACCAAGAAAGTGAAAGAAAGGTATTCCATACTGAACCACAAGAGTTGTTCAATACCAGTTGTGAGTACCATCACAGAGTTTTATGGTTAGCAGTTTAGCTGGTATAATTGGGTTATAGGATACACTGAATGATGAGATTGGAGAGAAAGCATGCGACCCCACTTAATGCTTTCCTCTGTAAACCATAAGGCTTTATGAGATTTCAGGAACAGAATATGATCTGACTTCTTTTTTTTTTTTTTTTTTATTTACCATGAGAAAGAAAAATTTGAGATTTACACAGTCAGACATGGAAGATTATAGATCATGGAAGATTATGCCTGAGAAATGGCCAGTGGATTTAGACCTCTTTGTTGACCTTGGCAAGCCTTGTTTCATTAGGGAGACAGAATCAGAAACCAGCTTGCAGGGTGTGAGGTGACAAGCTAAGAAGCGAGAAAGTGAAGTGAGAAAGTGAAAGCAATGAGTGTGATCTCTTCTCTCCTGCAAGGACAAACAGAATGATAGCCCATGCACTTGACAGAACAAAGAGAAATTGGGTAAGTGTTAAGACAGTGACTAGAATGAATAGAAAGCAAAATACACTGTCATTACCATAGGCAGAGCTAACTCTTGCCTGCCTACTTTTAAAACACTACCATGTACCTACACCCCTGGTATTATCACTAATCCCTCACAGTTTTTGTAATGGAAGATACTTGGGACTAGTTACTAGTCCAGGGACAGCTAGAATGTTAGACACTATAATACACTCAAATGACTAATGTACTTTGGGGCTCTCGGGTGATGCAGTCAGTTAAGCATCTGACTCTTGATTTCGGCTCAGGTCATGATCTCAGAGTCCAGAAACAGTCGGGAGACAGAGTCCCAGAGAAGAGTCCCTTCCTCCCCCACCCCCATAAGGCTCCCTGCTGAGCATGGAGGCTGCTGGAGGTTCTCTCCCTTTCTCCCTCTGCCACTCAGGCTCTCTCTCTCCCTCCTGCTCTCAAATAAATATATATATTTTTTTAATGACTAGTGAACTTTGACTATAAAATGCTCCTGAGACCGTAGGCCAATATATTTGGACTATTTTTCCTGCTTCCTTGATCAGAGGCTCCTTTGGACTTCCCTGCCCGTAGGTCTCATGCTTATGGCACTTGCCAGTTTTATTCTTTTGTTAGAGCTGTTTGTCTCATTCCTCCAGATTAGTCTAAATTCTTTGGGGGGCAGAAATGGACATTCTCATATATACAGTTCCTGTAGAGTAGACAGTAAGTAATTACTTACTAAATTAATTTGAGACTATGCTTTACTATTATGAATATACACCAAAAAAATGGTTTATAGGGAGAAATGTTAGTTTTCCAATGTTGCATAAAATGTTATGACATAATACAACATAATAACTTAAAATAATACACATTTATTTCCCAATTTATGTGGATCAGGAATCCAGGCATAGTTTTACCAGGACATTTGCTCAGGGTCTCACAAGACTACAGTCAACAGGTCAGTTAGAGGACTTAGGACCCTCTTCCAAAGTTCTTCAGATTTTGAAAAGAAATTCAGTTCCTAGCCATCGTAGGACTGAGACCCTCACTTCCTGGAGGTGCCCTTTTCAAAAGCAAGTTTATAACATGTTTGTCTCCTGAAAGTTAGCAGAACATCTCTCTCATCTCAGGAAGGATTCAGGTCCCTCTTGAAGGGGGTTCATCTGAGTAAGTCTGATCCACCCAGAACGATCTTCCTTTTGATTCAAAATTAACTGATTTAGAACCTTAAATATATCCCTACAGCTTGGTCATACAAAGTAACCTAATATGTTTCAGGTCTCATCCACATGCAAGGAGAAGATTACAAAAGGTAGTGTATTCCAGCAGTGGGGAGGGGAGAGAGAGGTCTTGGGAACCATCTCAGTATTCTACTTACCAAAGATCTGGAAAGGCAAAGAACAAAACAATGTTTACTTCAGGAGAAGTCACTGGAGATTTTCTTTTCCCTAACGTCAATTGGTACTATGTACATTTAGACAGATAGATAGATCAATAGATTTATTTATTTATTTTTATAAAATAAAAGAGAAAGCATCACACTTATTCTCATTCTGTTCTTTGTTTTGGTGGCATTTCATTCTAACCACTAACATAGTCTATTTCTGCAGCATTTACAGCAGCAAGGTTACAATGGTGAGATGTTATGGTGCAGGCTCTTTGGTATCCGAGCAATGTGACAAGAGTGTGAAAGCTGAAACAGTTTGCTATTCATACCTCCCTGTCTAGCAAATCCTTCAAAGGTTCTGTTTTGGTAATGGTAACCAGCTCATTTCAAGAGGTTTCAGAGTATCTATGAAAACACCGCTGGATCCCAAGTTGGAGAGGCTGTTGCAATTCTAAACTTTTGCTTTAAGAAATTGACTAAATACAGTTTCTGTTTTTAGTATGAACCCAGATGTAGGAGTTGAAATTATGAGCTACTGTGAGCTACTATGAACTATACTCGATATGATTATTAGAAAGTACAAGTTTGACATATTCATGTTTTAAAAATAATTATGTGTTATAAGCTTCTGATACTCTCCTTTAGAAGAAATACTCATATGAACGAAAATGTGGAGAATATTCTTTAAAAAAAAAAAAAAGGAAGAATTTTTTTGTATGGATAAAGTGCTCCCAGAGACTTAAGGTTTAGATTCTTATCATATCTCACATTCCAAAAGCTGTTTCAAACACACTGTAGATGAGACTCTGCATTTCTGAAACTGACATCTCTCTGGGTAAAATGACTTTTCAAAAATACTGAATATCTTATTATAAAAAGGTTCATTATTTTTTAAATCCCAGTAATGAAAACTGTTTTAGCCATGAACTACCAAGAAGGAAAACTCCTGTTTACTGATTGTGAAAACCAGTTTAGTCCTAAACCACAACAATGTTGGCTAAACAGTTGAGGTTTATAACTGATACCCAGTAGCCATCTCAATTACATGCATCACATTTCGACAAGGAGTTTGGTTTCTTCCTAGCACTGATTGTAAAAGAATGGTAAGAAAATTCTACGAGAAAAGACTTCAGAAAAAATTCTTTGTTTAATGAGGACTTTTTCCACACTGCCAACTTTTTGAGTATTTTTTTAAAGAAGAGAAGAAAATAAGTAGAAAATAAGGGGCATGGTAGAAAAAAAATACATATCCAGATTAAGAAATTAGAAATATATTTTTCAGTGCATAAGTATATAGTAGTATTGTGGATTGTACTATATGCCACAAAAAGATATTTTCAAGTACTAACTCCAAATACCCATGAATGTGACTTTTTTGGAAAGATCGTTACAGATCTAATCAAGTTAAGATGATACACTGGAGTAGAGTAGCTCTTAACCATCTGTGACTCATGGCCTTAAAAGAAGAGACATGGAGTCAGAGACACAGGGAGAAAGCCAGGTGGCAATGAAAGCGGAAACTGGAATGATGTTGTCTACAAGGCAAGAAACAACCAAGACTCCCCTCACACCAGAAACTAAAAGAAAGATACAGAACAGATTCTTTCCCACAGCCTTAAGGGAGAGCCTGGCCCTGCCAACACCTTGATTTTGGAACTTCCTCTAACCAGAGAAGAGTAACTGCCTATTGTTTTAAGCCACCCAGTCTATAATAATAGGTTTCAGTAGCTCTAGGACATTAATACAATGGCCAAGTTACATGAGAACTGATGTAGGAAAGATGTTAGGGTTCCAACCCAATGGCCAAGAAAGAATTCTTGAGACATGTCAGGTGCAAAAAGGGTGGTTTAATTAAAGCATGGGGACAGGACCCATGGTCGGAAAGAGCTGCACTGGGATCATGAGGTGTGGCCCATTACACACTTTCAAGATGGGAAGAGGTCAGAGATAGCATACGTCTCTAAGTAAATTAGGAAGTGAGGTCTCCAGGTACTTGAGGGGGTTAGCTATTGTTGGGAAATGGTCATTTCTTACCATCTCATAAAACCTGAGTCATGAGACCTTTCAGATATATATCGGTGGGCCATATGCTTGGGGGATGATTGCCAACATGGATCTTGAGGGGGTAGAGGTAAAGGAAGTTTTTTGTATGTTAAAGTAGACTTATAGGATCCTGGGGGTCAGGCTAAGATTCCCTTTTGCCCTCAGCAAAGTAGAGGAATGTCACTCTGCCTGTTTCAAGGATTTGTCAATAGGCTGTAGGTAGTAAGGAAATTTAACAATTTCTCTTCTGCCTTTGTTTCCCACATCAAGAATCACCTGGGTTTTTGCAAATGACAGGTCATTTTCCATCTGCCTACCTCATTCCCAATCACCTCTCTTCCAGGAAAGAGTGTCACTTGACAAGAACAAAGGTCCTCAGGAGCGAAGGAAGCCAGACTTCATGCACTTCATCTTCCCTCAGGCCATTTAGGTGTCCTTTCAATCCGGTGTAGAAGTTAGACTTTGACCAGATGCATTTTTGCCCAGAGGGACTTCGCCCAGGTGCTGAGCTTACTGGATGCTGCTTTATGCCCTGCGGCTGCAGAGAATACTGTAATACAGACTGTATGCGGGGTAGCTTTACACACTATCCTGATCACTACCACTTACTGAGTACATACCCAGGAACCCAGGAACCCACAGGCGCCATACATTACCTAACTTATTCCTTACAACAATCCTAGGAGGTCAATGCTAATATTCCTCCCAGTTTTATGGCTGATGAACTGAAGGTTAAGGAGAGTTAGTCACCAAGGCCATTCAACTACGAAGCAGCAGCAGAGGATTCCAGTGAAGCCCGAGGATCCCAAACCCATCTAGGCTCTCAACTTTCTTACAAGATGCCCTCTCTGCCCAAAACATTCATAGTAAGACTGTGTGTTGTATTTAATATTTATCTTGTATACAACGGTGCTATAGACTGAATGTTGGTGTTTGCTCACAAGTCCTATGCTGAAACCTAATCCCAAGGGGATAGTATTTAGAGGCAAGGCCTTTGGAAGGTGATTAAGTCCAGAAGGTAGAGCCCTCATGAATGAGATTAGTGCCCTGAGAGAAGAGGCCCCAGAGGGGCCCCATGTCCTTTTCTGCCATATGAGGACATGGCAAAAAGACAGCCATCTTTGAACCAAGAAGTAGGTTCTCACCGAACACCATATCTACCAGTGTCTTCCTGTTGCCTCCAGAACTACAAAAACAAATTTCTGTTGTTTTAAGTCCCCCAGCCTGTGTTATTTTTGTTATAACAACCTAAATGGACTAAGACAGGACATTTGACACTTTTCTCCTCGAATTGTCTCTCCAGAATTTGAAGAGAACAATTTTCCCATTTCTTCATTTTTCCATGACGTGTTTTTCCCTTGTGTGTTAAAGAGAATTTCTTAAATTACTCAAGTATAACCACATGCTTTCTCACATTTCAGTATCAAGCAAAACATCAGGCAGAGGGCATTTTTTTCACATTGATACAACTTTGTTGGTAAATTAAGAATACTTGTTAGATCCTTCTTCTGTTTCTATTTAAAATATTCTAAAATGAAATCAATGCAACAGGAATGAATTTGAGACCCTTATCCAGGAGCAAGGATGCAAAAATTATAGATGTACTGCAGAAAATTTCAACCCTTTTCTCGGTTTCTAAACTCCAGGATCACAAGCAGGAGATCTCAAGTTAATCATTCTGGAGTGGCATAAACTGTTGCTTTTAATGTTTGACTTTAAAAGAAATGTTCATTCTCCAAAGTCTACACTCTAAATGTGCGAAGTATCTTTAACTCAAAAATGGAAAACAAAGTTAATGGGGCCATCAAGAGGGTAGGAGGATGCCAACACTGCAAATTCAGTTAGCATGGAGAAGGAATAAGGGGGGAAAGGAGAAAAGAATGTGGTAGGGGAAGTAAAATTATACTTCATAAAGTTTAGGAACCTAATATAAATATTATTGCATAAAAGCATAATGCTTTATACTCTAATATAATGTAAAATAATCAGTTATCCACTTAACCCCGTTTCAAAATGGATGCATACCACATTTTTAAGTGTGTTGGAACAACTGATTAATTCATTTTGATTAATTATATTCTGGGCACTTTAAAGTACTGCAGGGAAGGATTTCAAACTGGTCACCATCAGTGTTCTTTGCTCTTTTCCAGGCCTACAATTAACATGCCTCTGTGAACACCTTCATCACTATCACTGACTTTGCACATTGCTACAACCTCATTATTTTTACAATTTGCTAAAGCTTTTTCTGTTAGGTAACCTTGCTCTTCAAGAACCTTCCACGTGATTTCCTTCAAGGGTTTATGATCTTTCTTCTCTCCTCATAGAACTTTCCTTTTCTATACACCTCTGCAGAAAACACCAACATTTGGTCATAGAACTAAAGAGATCTCTACTATATTAACCTATTAACCTTTCTGCCTTATGTTTTAACACATTTCAATTTCGTACTTGTTGAGCTCATAAAACTGGCCACCTAATTTTACTTTTGAAGAGCTTTTTTTTTGTAAACTGAGGTCTTGCTTTTTAGTTTCTTATGTGGTAAAAATGGCAAGAACATTCTTAAAGTTATTCTAAAACTTAGTCTGATGAAGCAGGCAGCAGTCTTAGCACATAAATGCAATTTCTAGAAATTGTTTCTATGGAGTGACAGCTATTATGACTGCAAAATCCAGTCTGAGCAATGAGGTTTTGTTGTTGTTGTTGTTACCAATGACTCTGAAATTGTTTTATCTTTGAATAGAAACCATGCTTTTAAAAGTATCATCTTGCTCTTTACTTCAAAACTCAAATATAAACAAATTTAACCTTGTTTTGATTTTTTAGGCAGAACCTTATGTTTTTGTACAGAATTTTATAAGAGGTGACATTTATGGGAAGAAATATCTAACTGCAAAGAACAGTGGCAAAAAGAAGGAAAAAATGAAAATAAATTTTCAATTTTGTTAATTCTTTCCAATATTAAGACAAGCTTTTATGAGGAACAACTCTGGAGAAAACCTCAAACTTGAATCTAAGAGCACCAAAAATGTGGTTTTACAGAAATTATTTATTTATTTATTTTAAAGATTTTACTTATGTATTTGACAGAGACATAGCAAGACAGGGAACACAAGCAGGGAGAGTGGGGGAGAGAGAAGCAGGCTCCCCACTGAGCAGAGAGCATGGTACGGGGCTCAATCCCAGGACTCTGGGATCAGGACCTGAGCCAAAGGCAAACGCTTAATGACTGAGCCATCCAGGTGCCCCTACAGAAATTATGTAAAACAGATTCTAGAGATCAGGAGACGTATTACTTGTCAATTCCAAAAGATGAAGGTCCTTTTGAGGGTATTGGGTATAATAGATGTTTTAGGACACTGTGATTGTTTTAAGCATGAAAATCAGCATGAAAATGAAAAGATTAAAAATTTAAACCTAGAGAAAGCTGAGCGAATGGGGGAACAATGGTAACTAGAAAGTTCAGAGCACGAATTTCATGAAAAGAAATGGAGATAAAAGTGTTCATGAGTAGCGCTCAATTACCGATGACCTTGAACACCAGGTCTCACTGGAGACCACTGAAGTATTTTGAGCAGGGAAATAACCTGAGCAGAGCTTAAAACAATTACTCAGGGTGTGCATTTCAGAATGGACTGGGGAAGGGAGAGGCTGGAAAAAGGGAAGCACTAAGGAAATGATCCAAATAATCGAGGCAAGAGGTAGGAAGTGCCTGATTTGAATAGTAGAAATAAATATTCAAAGACAGAAACCTAAATAAAGGATATTGTTCCCTTTTCCAATCTGGTACTTATTTTCGCCCCCATCCTTTTGTTCACACTGTGTGTCATTCCCCCATCAGCTCTGCAGGGGAGGATTCTGCACGGCCTTCATAAGGCCATCCTGATTCTTCTATTCTTGCTCTGAATTTCTCCATTTCTTTTCTACCTTTGCCTCTGAAGCAATTATCATTAATTCTATCTTGTATCATAACCATTTACATTCACCTCTTATCTTGGCTATTGTTAGTTCCCAGAAGATTGAGATGATGCCTTTCCTTCACCCTTAAACAGCCTACTGGCTAGAACAAGATTTCAGTATAAAGGTGACAGAGTATTCATTTGCTCAGAGTGCTACATGATAAAGTGACAGAACTTGAAATGTACGGGAAGTCAAACAAAAGCAAGAGTTTCAAAGGAGGAGGGACTTTTTTTAAACTTAAAAATATTAAATCTGTCTCCGACTCCAAGTGTCCATAAGAGGGAAGAGAAAGTGAAGATGATAATTGAATTTAGTGATTATCTTATCATCTGTGACCTTCCAATGTACAGTTTTTATAGAGAAGACATTAGGACACCAGGGACTGTGCCCCAGAGTCAAGGGTTATTAGGTATCTTCGTATCGTTCATGATTTCTGTTTACCAGTGCTTTTGGTTCACTGCTATTGAAAAGATACTAAAGTTGCAAACTAGCAACTTACAAAGTATAATTTATGAGGTAGGAATGATTTTCACATAGTTAGATTTTATGATATTGTTTTTAAACATTTTTGCATTGAACTAACATAGTACTACTGGGAGATATAAGCTATAATGAAAAGTAGAGCAAGTAAAATCAATGATTCACAGCTCTTTGCTGTGAGAGAAACAATTTATGAGGCACTATTAAAGACACTAGGGTTATTAACATCTCACTAGCAATTGGAGAAAATAACAACATATACTTCCTTCACACTTGGTAGATTGTTTTGCTACCACCTACACATTGGCAACTGATCAGTCAATATTTAATGAGTGCCTGTTGTGTGCTAAATGACCTTCTAGAATACACAGCAATGACAGTTGGGAGGGGGGTAGTTACAATACAATAGATGCTTGCAACACACAAACCTAGATACTCAAAAGCCTCACAGTTACGCAAAAGAAAACAACAAAACAAAACAAAACACATTCAAGAGTTGGAAAACACTTCTAGAGCAGGGGATCACAAAAAGCAAAGGAAACTACAATAAAAACGATGAATTTGCTCTAAAGGGAGCACACAGAGTAGTGTGTGAAAATATCCCCCATGAGAAAGTACATCTTGAATTGGATTTTCAGAAAAATCAAGGTCAATGAAGAACTGGTTAAAAAAGTTAATCAGGCTGGTCAAGTTTTTAAAATTCACTGTGGCAGAACGAAGCTCATTTGATCTGGTTAGTATCACAGGCCACTTTAATCCTACACAGAATGCCTCATATTGTGGCAAGTACAGTTGTCAAGGCTGATGCAAGACTAATGACATTTCTGAGAAAATACTCAAAGTTGAGTTCTCCACTGATGGAGAATTAAGAACATCGTTTCTGTACCCAAAAGATAAGATAAACTCTAAGTGGGAGGAGTGAAAGGTACACAAGAGTAGGTTGCTTAAAAGGGAAATATGTTATAAAAAAAACAAGGACTCAACAGAGGGAATGGTTGGATCCGGCAGGTGGTAGAGAACCTCCGTTGTACCTGACATCCTTTAAAGAGGGAAAGGAAAAATTGGGAAAAGAAAAATTATTTGAAAAATAGTATGAAAGCCAAAGACCTCTCTTGCTTCTTTGCTTAGAAACCATTCTGACAATTCAGCTACAGAAATACCAAAGGCATAAACAAGCATGGTGTTTGGAAAATGATGAAGTCTCGAGTCTCACAATGCCATAAAGAGGAATTTGGCAGTAAATAGGATGCAAATATGCAGCAACGAAGACAGAGAAGGCAAAATTAGCCAAAATATAAAAGTAGAAGAATAATGAAACAATAGGCTTAACAAAATGCAAATACTGAAAGGCAGCTCAGCTGGGCTGAGCTCAAAGGGGCAGGCAAAACAGGTTTGATGCAGGCTCCGATATTGCCGAGAAACGCCACTGGGCAAAAGCTGAATGAAGTCAACTGGAGACTTCAAGGAGGTTGCTGATAGATCGATTCTAACACACAAATGATTATGTAAAAAATCCAAGAACCAATAAAGAATTCATGGACTCAATTAATTTTCTGGTTTTAGAGATAGGACATCCTTGACAGAATAAACTAATTTTATGTTTCTGTGTATACTCTATTTTCCACCTCTCAAGCATGTTACCTAGAGCTATGTGGCTTTTCCAGGCACAGTGGTTCCAGGGCAACCACTGTGTGACTTATTCCTGCTTTTCCTCACATGTTCCCACAAGTCTTCCATCCCAAGAGTTCAAAGGGTAAATGGTGAGAAGACAAGGCCATCCAGAGGAGACAAATCCTGGGGGACATACACAATATAATGAGGGAGGTGCTGCTGAATCAAATGGCTGGAGAGAGATCACAGGTAAATTTTTCTTAGGCAAATGGCCAGCAAAACACTGAGCAGAGATAAGTAATGAGTACCCCCTGGGAGGAGGTGAAAACTAACATCTGATAATTTGAAGGTATCTAGGCAGGTTATGTGGCAATTAATAGCAGGAACCCAATCATAGAGACGATCTCACTACTTTGGACAGATCAACAACAACAAAAATCCTAGAAAAACTGGAATTTGAGACTTTTCATCCCAACAGCAGTTTAAAAGAATAAAGCCACTTTATAGAAAATGGACTAGAATGTTAAAAATGATGATTTTGAAGCCCACATACTGGTAGTGTATCTCCAAATCAAAACAAGGCTTATAGAAAGTTAGAACTTCTTAAAGCTACCAGACAAGAGACAGGTTACACCCTGAACCTTCTGATAGTAATAATAATTACCATTAATTAACAATACCAGTGAGTATTAAGTACCTTACCTGAATCTTACAATCCTCATATAAACCTATAATATAGGTATTATCTTTATTTCCACCATAAAGACAAAGTCAAACTTACACAGCTAGTATGTAGCCAGGAAACTACAAAATTCTTAAGTGTGTTTAAAAAAGATACCACTGTAAAGGTTAAAGGAAGATTCAGGCCAAGAGCTGAGCTTGTTAACAACACTCCTTCTAGAAATCCTTCTAGGAAGGAAAAGGCTGCTGCTGAGTATGTCTGCCTTCTAGGATAAGTTACTCCTGGTATGATAGAATTCTTTGCTCCTACTCTCATAAATGTTTTGTTAATAAATAGAAATCACAGTATGTAAATCTATCCCTATTACTACTCCCATCAAGAGCTTCTCCAGAATATTCACTGAAATCGAAGCATCCTCAAATACATCAACACCCTTGAGCCATTTAAAATATTTTAAATTGGAGAGTAGTTCTCCTGCACAACTGTGGTCTATCTCTGCAGGTGGCTTTATGGCTGCTATATAGTCAGCCTCTAATAAATTATGAGTGAAACATTCAAGTTGGTGACTTAGGGTAGTCACTGTCTACCTAAGGGTACCTAGGGTAGTCACATAGAGTTTTGGTCATTCCATTCTAATGGCCCAGAGCTGGAAGAGTCTCCACTCAGTAAAATGGTGATACATTCATCAATATTCTTCCCATGAAATCCAACTCTCGCTTACTTAAGTGGTAAGTGAATTCATTGGTTCTCAGAACTAACAAAAACCCACCTCCCCTGGCTTCTACATATCTGTGTCTTAAAGCTCCAGTTATATCATTAGTATTTGATTTTTCTCTTTTCAACCTTTAACTTTGCTTTCTTCAATTTTCACTTTCCTCTTAGGCAGGCCAACTTTACATGGTGGCTTCTGGGCAGCTCAAGGCTAACATTCAACCAGTGTAGCAAGATCAGCGTAACATGACTTTTTCATTCATTCAACAAATATATGTTGAGTGTCTACTGCGTATCAGCATTGCTCTAAATGCAGAGATAGATCATTAGGATGGGAAAATTTCTGCCCTTCTGTTGCCTTTTCTAGATGTAGCATTTGTCGCAATGGTCCAAGTCTGAGTACTGTTACACAGGCTTGAATAATGTGCCCACTGATGGACCAATCATTATGCCCTGGGGGATGGAATGCTGTCATTCACCAGACTGAGACTCACACCTGTGCTTTGAAAAGACAAGATTAGTAACACTCAAATCACCTTGATTAAGAATGAGGAAGTAGTAGTTTCCCCAAAGAGGAATTTTACCAAACCACAACTGTGAACCTGGGGGATGAATTTTTAAATTAGAACTCCAAAATCCAAAATCAGGAAGTCTCCTCTATAAATGATGAGAAGAACTTGATCAGACAAGAGAAAATTAAAATAGGAGTCAAAATAAATTTGAGGATCCCTAAGTCTAGATGCACTCTCATTTAGTCAATGAGTGCCAGTAAGAAAATAATCTACCAATAAAGAATAAGCTAGATCTAGTCACGCTTCTATGAATAATAACTATCTGCAGTCATTATCTGATTATAAGATTTATTTATGTGCAGAATTTGAATGCCCTCTAAGTGAGTAGCTCTGGGCTATGGGTACCTTCCTTCTTTCCATGGATGATGAAAGGTTTGTTCAATCTTGTTTCACTCCAGGTGAGTAGAGCTCATGCTATTAGTGACTGAGGCCTCAGGCTTGAAAATTTATAAAATTTACTTTGCTCATCTGTGTCATGGAAGAAAAACTGCCCCCTCTGCTTTGGGAAGATTGATTCTAAATTTGTCTGTCTAATGTGCTGATGCCAGCTTACAAGGTAGTAACTGACACTAATCAAGCTTTATCTTATCTTTTATGACAGGGTTGTGGTAGTTGCACATGTTTATTTTTTCTTAACATAGTAGAAAACTAGAAGATGGATCATAGGTATGGGGATGGGGGTGGGTGTATGAGTGTATTCGAAAAGAAAAACTATTAGAGACTTATAACATGGAAGTTAAGAATGTAGATTATGCTAAATTGCCTAAATTAACATCATGACTCCAACATTAACCTACTAAGGATTCCAAGCAAGAAACTTCTGAGACAATTCTTCATCAGAAAAGGGGAATAATAGTACTCACATTTTAAGATTTTTATACACATTAAATACAATAACATTTGACAAGACACAGAACAATGGCTGATATGCAGCTAATATCCAGTCATTTTAATCACCATCCTTACACTAAGGACGCCTTTGGTGCACTTCACAGGATTCTCAACTTAAGTTGATACAGTCATCATCAGTTCTGTTCAGTGGGTATTTCTCATCATTCTTCTCTAGGGGCATATGGCATAACTGTACCCTCCTGTAGGTGTTACTTTATGGCCAGTTCTGGGAGGTTAGTTGTGACTAGAAATAGTATGTGTCACTACTGGGTTAGAGCAGATAACAGCAAATAAGAAACTATCCAGAACTCACTCTTCCTTCTGGAACTGAATCCAGCAATTTTGGAGACATATCTACTCCATCAATCCAAATCTTTGAGTAACAACAACAACCAGAAACCCTGTTGACCCACCAAGATCTCCAACCTGAATGAGAAATAAGCCTCTGTCGTTTTAAGTTCCTGAGACTTTGGGCTGTTTGTTGCTGCTGCAGAGCCTAACTTATCCTGGCTGATACAGGCAACTTAGCCAATAAAGCATTTAACGGCCTCAGATAAAACTGAATCTTGGCACAGGCAGACCCAGAGCTAGTTTACAGCTCGAGTCAGTAACTTTAAGTAACTCTGAAGCCAGTAACTGAGCTTCCCTTGGGCGCCTCTGCATGACTGAAGGAGAGCTAGGACTGCTCCAAACATCAGATACAGAGCAGTCCAGTCAGGTAGTGCACTGGTGGGGAGAAAAGGCAAAAGGAATCTTATTCCCCTTCAGTACTATCATTTTCTCGGGGAGAAAAATAGTATTTCCCTGTCATCTTCTATGGTTTCCCTTTATAAAGTATTGGCAGTCATGGCTTTTATGCCCAAGCTCAGACCAATCAGTGACAAAAAGAAAAGAATTACAAAACTGACTTAATCCAATGATCATTCATCCAAAATCTGGAAAAAGGGCCTACTATTCTTGAGTATACTCAGAGCTGTGTGATACCTGAACAAAAAGTACTGTTCTCTTAGAAAGAGTCAGGAAGATTGGTGGTCTTTCTAAGCAACCAAGTAGTTAATGGCCGTTCACAAGAGTCATGGCCATCTACAGGTCTTCATTTCTTCTTTAAAATGAGATTCCCCCTGTACTTACCATATGTACAGTTGCTCCAGGAGAGGATTTTAAGGCTACTGAGAAGACAGTGGGGTGTACTGCAAAATCTCTCTGCTTGCATATTACAGTGGATAATGTGGATTTCCAAACAGATTTGCTCAGCCGCATTTTTAGACACCTCATGATTTAGGGTATTCAGAACTATGTTAATAGAGAGAAAGTTACATGAATTAATTACTTAGATTATGATGATCCCAATGTTAATCTGTTCTTGAATCAAAACATATGCTTAGAATAAAAAAAGAATAGTTTCTTACTTTGTTCTAAGGTAAGAGATAGAGGAAGAGAAGAGTTTGCCAGAGAATGATGATGATCTACTCTGCAGCCCCCTTAAGGCTTTGAAAAATGACAAAGTTTGCTGTTTGAAAGCATGGTTTCCAATTAAAGGCTAAAAACAAATGGCTGCCATGTCTTTCCCTAACAGGCAGATGACAAGAAAATCAGCAAAACAAATTCCATCTTCTGGCACACATTTCACTTACTAATATTTGCAATTCCAATTTTTATTAGCACAGGTGTATCTAATCACCTCCAAATATTAGAATGCAAACCTATTCAGTGTTGAGAATAGGAGCCCAAAAAGGAATCTAAGGCTTTGTTGGTCTGCAGAATCCCTTAGCTACAGACTGATTTTAATATATCCAAGATTTAGTGGAGAGGGGGAAAAAAAAAAAAAGACTTTGTTATTGTGCTTGGTTGCTTTAGAAAGTCATTTAAATTATCAAACCATTACCTTCTCAAGTACAGTGATTCCTGAGTTATTTGTGCTAAAATTGTAAGAATTTTACTGAATATCAATTGACCAAAGATAGTGATAAAAATGTGTATTTTCCTCATGCTATAGTTCCAAGATCTTTAAAAGGGGTTGGACTGGGGCTCCTGGATGGTGCAGTCAGGTAAGTGTCTGACTCCTGGTTTTGGCTCAGGCCTGATGTCAGGATCATGGGATTGAGCCCTATGTCAAGGTCCACGATGCCCAGGCAGAGTTTGCATGAGACTCTCTCTCCCCTGTCCCTCCCACCTTCAATTCCCATATTCCAGCACTCTCTCGCTCTCTCCCCGCTCTCATAAATAAATAAATAAATCTTTAAAAGGCGTTAAGTTGGGGTGCCTGCGTGGCTTAGTCAGGTAGGCAGCTGCCTTTGGCTCAGGTCAGGTAGGCAGCTGCCTTTGGCTCAGGTCATGATCCCAGGGTCCTGAGATGGAACCCTACATTGGCTCCTTGCTCAGTGGAAAGCCTGTCTGTCTCCTGGTTTCTGTTCTCAATCTTTGTCAAATAAATAAATAAAATCTTAGAAATAAATAAGTAAAAGAGGTTGGGTCAATAAAACCAAACCATTTTTTTTGACCAAGAGACCTACACTACTATTAAGAGTATGTGATTTTTCAAAAGTTTACTAACAGTAGGAATCCTTCCACAAAGTTAACGCTAATTACTCTCCCCAATGTGGAAGTAAAATATTGCCCACTCAAATGTATTAATCCATGTTTCTCATTTATCCTGCACTTTAATTGTATTCTGAGCAGTAATACTACAAAAACTTTGTACAAAATGTGAGGATACTGTATTTTCCCTGTTTATATCCATGAAATACCATTAGATTAACTATAAGAAATCTCATAGCTTGCTACTGTAAACTAGTACCCTCACTGGAGTCCATTTTACTCACAAAAATAGCTTCTGGCAACTGGTTGGGAGAAGCTCTGTGCAGCTATGGCCAAGATAAATGACCTTGAAGATTTAGAGCAATAGAGACAATCTTGTTAAATCTTGCCTCAACAGATATTTAGCAACATGTATCAAGACTGAATTTTACCTAAAACTAAAGGAAATGCACTGAAGATGAAAATAACTTACTTTCAAACTTACACACAAAAATATTAATTGAGATGTGGAAAAATAGCCAATCCCTATCCTTTTAAAATTGTCAAGCAGCATGTTTGATTCCTGGAAGTTTGCTTTTGATGATTAGCAATCATGCACTGAGGTTAAATGACATGTTTGTTTCATGGCTACTACTAACCAAATCTATCATATTGCCAGTGGTTAATGCAATGAGTTCACACTTATGGTGCAGAACAGACAGACACTAGGAATTTATCATCATCATCCCTCTGGAACTATACTGTTAAGTGAACCAAGAAGGAAGGAAGGAAAAGTATATGACTATTAAGCTCAAATACTTTTAAAAATGGATATTTTATCCATATCCCTCTCATACATTGGGTTATGGCCTCGGAAATGAAAATCCCTCACTGCACACAGTGGGTCAAAAAAGCAGGAAACAGGGCGCCTGGGTGGCTCAGTGGGTTAAGCCGCTGCCTTCGGCTCAGGTCATGATCTCAGGGTCCTGGGATTGAGTCCCGCATCGGGCTCTCTGCTCAGCAACAGGGAGCCTGCTTCCTCCTCTCTCTCTGTGCCTGCCTCTCTGCCTACTTGTAATCTCTCTCTGTCAAATAAATAAATAAAATCTTTAAAAAAAAAAAAAAAGCAGGAAACAAGCTAACTCAAATGTTTTCAAACGTGTCACATAGTATCCCCATCTTTTCTTCTGATGCTTAGCATTTTATTTCCCTAAGGGCAAAAATCCTAAAAGGAGAAAAAGATGAACTTCTTAGATGAAACAAATTAAGCAGTTAATGTAAAAAGAGATTATTTTATGTTGCTATAAAAATAAACAAGATAGCTCATTCTCAGTAGACGACCAACTTCAAGTACACCTTTATTTTACGAATCCCTGCGGATTGCACATTTAAGAACACTAACGTATAATGATTCTGATTTATTTGGTTTCAAAATGATTGTGACAGTGGTAGAAGGCAGAGTTTTAGGTTTGTTTTTCTGATTTAGCACCCCTCATTTCAAACAGTCCCAAGGAAATGAGAATGCCCACGACACAAGGCACAGAGGCAGAAGGCTGCCTGAAAGTGTCACTGGCATAAACCGTAATGGTCCTTCCTAAGGATACAGAGTGTGACTGCTGTGCTACATAGAAGATGCCTAGCGCGGACTTCAGGGTACGTGGGAGGTCTCTGGGCGACCTGGAAGACAAATCGTGTCCTGTGCACTTACTACACTGCTGTGGTTTTGAAGTTAGGCTATTATGACTCCAACCCGTGAAATGCAAAGAACTACTGAGACTTTTGCTATGATGGGTGCTGAAGTTCTCTTAGGAATGAAAAGTCTACGAAAAAAAAAAAACTTAAATCGAAAAAGTTCCTAAGAAGACTACTTATGTAAAAGCATGAAGAAATGAGCAGGAATAAAAAAAGTTTGATTTCATGCCGAGATTACTCTTGGGAAGAGAGAACAGAATGCGATCAGAGGTGGTGAGAGGTGGCTCAGCAGTACCTGTCATCTTTTAGTTCTTCAACTTAGAGTTGGAGTAAATGGACATCGTGCTTTTTTTTTTCCTTTTTACTTAGTTTTAATAATAATCTTTGAAAGACTCCATCAAATCCATGTAGCGAAATGTGAAAATTAATAATAAAAAAGCTGAATACGAAATTGCATGTGCCGTGAAGGCAACTCTAAACATACGTGTAACAGATGAGGACAAGAAGGGAAAATGTAAAGAAGTGACTAATCGTTAAAGTGGTAAACTATGGGACATTTGGACAGAAATTAATCAGAGATGATTTGAAGGTTTGGTGATAGAGAAAAGGAAAATAGAACCTGAGAAGAACTGAAGCTTCTCTCACATAAAAAGAAGGAAATATTCAGTATAAATCAATTTATATATTCAGTATACAGTTAACCCTTAAACAACACGGGGCTTAAGGGCAACCCCTACTCCCACACAGATGGAAATCTATAGCTTTTGACTCGCCAGAAACCGAACCACCAACAGCTTTCTGCTAAGCCTTACCGGTAACATCAACAGTCAATTAACATGTTTTGTACATGTCTTATTTACTATATTCTTACAATCAAGTAAGCTAAGGAAAAGAAAATGATAAGAAAATTAGAAGGAAAACACATTTGCAGTAGTATAAAAAAAATCCTGGGGTTATGGACATTGGGGAGACTATGTGCTATGGTGAGTGCTGTTAAGTGTGTAAACCTGGCGATTCACAGACCTGTACCCCTGGGGATAAAAATACATTATATGTTTATAAAAAAATTTTTTTAATTAAATTTAAAAAAAAATCCACATGTAAATGGACCCACATGGTTCAAACCAGTGCTATTCGTGGGTCAACTCTATAAGCAGTCTAAACCTGAGCTTTCTCTTCCTCTTCTCTGTACTCACCAAATCAGTTTCCATTTTTCCAATTAAAGAAAAACGTTTCATTTGGTATGCACATTTAGACTTAATATTCATCGTACTATAAGAAAATATAATTCAGAGCTCTAAACTTAAAACAAGGTGAAAGCACATTCATGGTTTTTAAATATGACAAATAATAATGGACATTATATTGAATTTCCCATTTATTGCATATTGGGAATTTGATACAGCCGAACACCTGTAGGCTTAGAACTTAAATTAGGCATGTAAAATAAAACAATGATTAAAGACATTTCTCACTTCCCTAGTCACTATGCCATTAAAAACCTCAGCTGTTTCTAAAGGTACTTGATTATGTAGAGACATACAAGGCAAAGGGCAAATACAGCTCAGAAAGATTCACAAATACCTAGTTTTCCTACAGACGTTCATAGCAAGAAAGAACAAAAATTTGCTGAATCTCATTTGCAAGATTTTCCTTTGTTTTAATTTCACTGTTCCTTATTTCCCATGACCTTGGATAAATTCAAATACAGGACTGTTTTGTTAAAACTCAGAGTAGAACCTCTAATTTATTTACTATTGTTCAGGTGCATTTACTTCATTTTAATCCATTTCAGCCAAGCTTTCTTGGTTGCTCCGAAATTGCAAAGTACTCAGTGTTCTTCTTGTGATTTGTTGAAGTAAATAAGCAGTTAGAGAAAAAAGCTATTTCCTTGAACTTCAAAGTAGACTTTAAAGAGTTTGCTGTTGTTCTTTGGCCCTAATAATGCAGGCAGTCAAGTTGTAGAAATATTCTGTCTGAGAAGACACTTTCATCGCTGGCATACTTCACATACGGACCCCCCCCCCCCAACAATGCCTTCAGAAACTGATACAAGATGTTTCCTCAGAGAACCACAAATACCATAAAAGTTCCATTTTTCTGTAATGCTACTCTAATAAGAAATTCAGATTTATGAAATCAAAGTTACTATAATAACCGGAATTTTCAAATCTATCCTATTTTCCACCAAGTGACAGCAACTTCCCATGCTTCATTAACTCTGGGCCAGTTAAAATGAACTGTAAAATAACATTCTGTTCTGTTCTGGTAATCCCATCGTTCTGAACTAAAACTCTGTCTTGTGCCTAGGATGATGCCAAGCAGTGAGGCTCTTAGCTTTCCCAGACCTGAACCTTCTCACATGACTGAGTTCTTCAGCTTCTAAATCTCATTTTGTTTTTCTGCGCCCACAGTCCTCATTCAATGATCAAACCTCTTCAGAAGTTGAAATTCAGAACCCTTCCATTTCTATCTGCATGTTAGAATACTTCTCTAACAAAAAATTAATAATTTATTGGTACAAAAAAGTGTCATTGTATTCCCATAGACCTCTCAAGCCATTCTGTTAAAGACAAAGAATGATAATTTTGTTACATTAAGATATCTGACCATTAAAAATATATATATATCTGACCATACTACGAGACCAAAGATAAAGACTTATCTGGAACCCCATCGCAAACTGCTAGGCATGGCTCAGAAGTCACCTCACTACTGGGAGCTGAGCCATCTCCGGCAGTCCCTCCAGTCCAACCTCACCCCACTTGACACTGTTCTCTGGGGTTATAAAGGCTGGGGTGCTCAACATTCTCTGTGCAGGTTCCCCCAACAGTATGAGTACACTTTAAAGCCACAGACTTAAAACCCAGTAAAGACACTGTAAGTGATAACCAGGCATGAAAAAAAAAAAAAAAATACTGCCTGCTAACCTTCATTGCCTCATACACTTAACCATCTATGCTCTTTTAAAAATTTGCTGCTATTTAAAAAATTCTTTCAATATACATTAGTTCTTTAAGTCAAGAGATTTCTTCTCTGCCTCCAATATTTTCAATCTCCCTGCTATACTCAATTTCCTCTCACTCTTCCTTCTCAGAAAATAGAGAACCTGTTCTCAATTCTCATGTAAGCCTAAGATTTGAATATCTTCCTTATTTTATACAGAATTAACTCCAAATTGTCTCTATTCCTTTCAAGCTGTAGAAGTTACACTGGACCAATTTTCTTTTAATTTTTAGAGAGGCAAATAGAGCAAGGTCTTTAGAGGGAACTCAGCAGGTTTTACAGTTTTATTCTCTGGGTCTCATCATTTTAAATATGTTTCAAAAAAATCCTTTTATCTTGCCATTTGGGACAACATGGTTGGATCTAGAGGGGTTATGGTAGGCAAAGTAAGTGAGACAGAAAACAAATACCATATGATTTCACGTATATGCAGAACCCGAAAAACAAATGGGCAAACCAAACAAACATACTTATATATACAGGAAACCAATTGCCAGTTACCAGAAAGCAGCTAGGTAGGGTGGGGAAGGGGATTAAGAAGTACAAACTTCCGGTAAGTCATGAGGGCATAATGTATAGCACAGGAAATACAATAAATAGTACTGTAACATCTTTCTATGATGACAGATGGTAACTAGACTTATCATGGGGTAGTTTTGTAATAGATAAAAATATTGAAATCTGTGATTTATACCTGGAACTAATAGGATACTGTATGTCAATTAAATTTCAATAAAAATACTTTTAGAGGGGCGCCTGGGTGGCTCAGTGGGATAAGCCGCTGCCTTCGGCTCAGGTCATGATCTCAGGGCCCTGGGATTGAGCCCTGCATCGGGCTCTCTGCTCAAGAGGAAGCCTGCTTCCTCCTCTCTCTCTCTGCCTGCCTCTCTGCCTGCTTGTGATCTCTCTCTGTCAAATAAATAAATAAAATCTTTATAAAAAATACTTTTAGAATAACAAAATTGGATTTTAGAACAGAATTTTATATGTATTATTTATTACTTAAAATGGGAAAAAATTAGCATTTTTTAAACCCCATCTATGTGCCAAGTATTCAAATGTATCATCTCACATAATTCTCACAATTAGTATTGTGGTATTATCCCCACTTTTCATGTAGAAGAAGACAAAAACTTACTGAATTTTAAACTCAGAGTTGAGGGGCATGGGGATGGTGCAGTCAGTTAAGCCTCTGCCTTCCGCTCAGGTCATGATCCCAGGGTCCCGGGATGGAGCCCTGCATCCGGCTCCCTGTGGAGCAGAGAGTCTGCTTCTTCCTCTCCCTCTGCCCCCCACCCCCAGCTGCTGCTCTCTCTTGCACTGTCTCTTTCAAATGAGTAAGATCTTTAAAAAATAAAACAAAATCAACTCAGTTGACGCCTAACATCTAGTACCTTCTAGTATACCATGATGAGTTGAATAGGTAACATTATAACTGATTTTCTAGGATTTTACTTTTTGTTATTTAATTCCACATTTATTAATATTCACCCAAACATTTTAACTTAAGGATTCCATGAGGTCAATTAGCCTGAATCTATTCTGATCTACAAAAAGTGAAACCCTTGTGTGTTGCTTTATAACAGAGTAATCATGTTTCAACCATCTGAGAAATTTCTTTTCCATTACTGTATATTGATTATGATTCTCATCAGTTGTGTTAAAAAGACTTTCTCTCTTTATACCTTGCTTTTTTTATTCCCCAAGGAACCTATTTTTTTTTAATAGCATAGTTGGACTTTTGCCTAGAAAATTACAAAATCACTCAAACAAAATTTATCTCATCTTTCTGAAGGAAAAGAAACTTCTCCTATCTAACTCCAACCTCATGACTCTTCTCTGATATTTTTCCAGCCGTAGGTGTTAGCATCTGCTGTTGGAGAATCTGGTTTTGATTGGTAGGGACTGGGGTGAGGGCTGGAGCCAAGATCACATTTTACATGAACTATTATATAATCATAGCATACGTCCAACTCCACAGATTACTGATACTTTATGAAAGAATGTACATCTTCAAGTTCATCTTCATCATTTTCGCATTTGTATTTTTGAGACTGTACCTGAAACTCTCATGCACACAACCCTCAAATAAGGCAAATGACACCCTTCTCATAATGTAGGAACATGGAGATGTCAGCTGCTTCCTCCTCTGCTACCTTTTGAGAACTGCAGCCGAGATCAGGCTCAAGCTCTTCTGGAAATGTACTGCACTCCTCAGACTATTTACTGCCTCTCCTCCCCATGTCACCATTTAGATGGCTGCTCAGGGACAATCAGAAAAACACCAAGGAACAAAATAGCTCCAAATAGCTCCCCCAGATTCCATGCTCTCTATTCTCCCTCTCTTTACGCCCCCACATGTCAAATATGCACAGAGCAGCCCACAGAGGAGGTAAATGGAAAAGAGAAAACCAAGGCATGAGGCAGCACCTTGTGCTTTGAGAAGGACCAGTAGTGCAGGGTGGAACCCCGTTTTCAGGGAGGGAGCTGAGCCAGGTTAGCACAAACACACACTTACTTACTGCCCCTTCCACAATGCCCATAGACTGCTTTCTGAAGTTTTATTCCATTTGTCTCAAATGTATGGTAGACTTCAAAAATCCCTGATTTTTTAAAAAAATGATTTAGAGCAATCAGCTGCCACTTAAAAGTCAACATCCTATACTTCCGGTGTCTGCTGTAAGCTTTTCAATAGGAGATAACGTTCTCCATTTTCTTCGTTGTTTTTTTCTGAACATCCTTCCTCTGATGATCTATTTTAAGTGTTCTGCTATTTTTTTTCCTTTCTGTCCATCAATAATTTCAAGTAAATATTCTTTTCAGAAAGAAGAGTATGACCCTCAGATTACATCAGCCCACTAAATTCTCTTTTTTAATTCTTTCACTTAAAAGCATTAAGATGAACTTCAAACATAAAATTTTACATTGCCTGAAAGGCATCTGCCTGAATATGTTAAGTAATGTATCCACTATCGTTTTTCCAAGAATCTTAAGAGGCCACTAGCATAGTAAGATTATTATATTTCTTCCAGGCAGTATCTGGATCTAGTGATTCCCTATGGATATAAACACTGTAATATTTGCACAGTAACCTGGTTCTTGACTTTGATGGTTACATGTAAGTAAAATACTGAAGAAAAACAAAAACCCACAGTTATTGCTTCCAGTAAGTTTCATAGTTTCTAATCTTTAAAGGAAATTCTCTATCTCACTACTTTACTAAATCATACTAAAATGTAATGTACAGCTCTAGGCTCCTAACCCATTTTCTTGAAAATTATGGGCAGAAACAACTCAAAATTAATAAGTAAGACATATTAAATGAACACAGCATTGGAAGGATTTAAATACAAAAGGACCAAAATTGTGATCCTGCGTAAATTTAAATCTTATCATCACTGACTGATTTGAAACAGGAAGAATCAGAGTTTGGATTAATAGAAAGAGCTCAATGGTACAAAGGGTTGAGTTTGAGATTGGACCATGATTTTTTTCTGAAGATCTTTGGACAGTCACAGTATTTCGGTACCTTAAATTTTCCATTTATGAAGGAAGATCAGAGTACTTAAGTGAAATAATGAATTTAATGTTGTAAATTATTCAGTGGAAACATATTACAAAGTTGGTTCTTAAAAACATCAGAATTTTAAAATGTAAATAACTACTGAATAAAAATGGACTCTGAAAAACAATCTGAGGGGTTTGAAGTGGCAGGGGGGTGGGAGGTTGGGGTACCAGGTGGTGGGTATTAGAGAGGGCATGGATTGCATGGAGCACTGGGTGTGGTGCAAAAATAATGAATACTGTTATGTTGAAAATAAAAAATAAATTTAAAAAAAAACACTGAATTTAAGGTAGCTTTTTACGTCACTTAAAATAGTTGGCCAATTTTAAAGGGAAAAAAAAGCAGCATCCAAGAGCATATTGTTGTTAATGCTTAAGCCCCACAGAATTGAGTGTAATCAAGCAAAACCTACCATTTTGTCATCAGAAAGAGTAAAATTCTTGCCACTAATACATTTATTACTGCTGCGTTAAAACATTTACCTCAGGTAGCGTTAGCTGGGCTGACTAATTATTGAAAATACAAAGCAGTGAATATTATGTTTATTTCCACTAGTACAAAATTTAATATTATTCCAATGCTGCTCACATTATTTGAATAAAAATCAGTTGTTCAGGCACTGTGATTTTAAAGAACTGTGATTTATTCTCCCCCAAAGTTTGATTTACTTATTCTATTACTTACCCACGAATAGCTTGAACACTGCCAAAATTCTTTGCCTCTGAGTTTTTTGACAGTCATCTTTATTTTAGAATGTTACCCTGACATTCTGCTGTATTATTAGCACAGAGCATGTCGAGTATGCTGGGAGTTTTAGTATACATACAATTTGTATTTCATCTTTTATCTATGTAATTTTTAGAGTTTTCTTAGTCAGGTTTTAAGCACTTTCAGATTATGAAATTTCATAAGACTTGCTGGCAAATAAAAATAACCGGCATGTAAAATCCTCCTTCACGTTACCCACCGTACAGAGTACTTTGCCTGTTACAAATTTACGTGTCACAAATTGCTTAGAGTTTATATTAGAGTTCCCTCTATCCACCCACCTCCCATATTATAGATGTTGAATATGAGGTTCAGAAAAGTTTAAATAACTTGGTTCAAATTTATTTGGCAATTTGAGTGGCAGAACTTGGGAGTCAAGATTCCTGATCCCCCCTGTGTGGCCCACTGATGTTATGATTATCGTCATTTTTTTTTTGACAAATGATTTTCACTGATTTGGCATAAACAATAAAATATTATTGCAGTTTGAAGAAGCCTGGTCGTCCTATACAAATATATTTGCCAAATCAAACTCTTCTGAGCAGGAATATAATTAGTGAATATTTGCTCAATATTCAGTGTGGACACAAAAGAGTGCCAAAATATATAGAAAGAGCATGAAAACTTTAGACCTAAGCCTGATCCCTACTCTAATGAGAACCACATTACGGAAGCTACATTTCAGATCCTCAGTGTTCTCACCTATAAAATGGAGATTCTGGTAACCACCACCTTAGCTCCTCTGCAATTGGGTCTTTTAGAGTCAAACGGGCTGAGGTAATGTGAAAGGGGCTCATAAAGTGAAAGAACTATATAAACGAGAAATTAGATTAGGGAATACAGCAAGTGCTGCCCATAAGAAAGGAAAAGCCATATCAGCATTATTAATACAATTCTTTAAGAGCATCTTTCTTGGGGATAGACAACATAAAAATAAGGGAAAATGACAGGAACAAAATGAATTTTATTGCTTTTTCCATAATCTTCTAGAAGAAAAAAATAAGGACTAGTTCCACATATTTTCTAAATGATCTGGAAAATTTATCAGGATTTATCTGTAGTATTTAAAAAAAAGTATACCCTTTAGTTTTAAAAGGAGTCCAATAGAGCCACATTCCCCCCCATGTTTAAACAATATTAGAAGAAGGCTTTCTTGGTCTCTAATTATGCTTTTGTTTCTTCAGTAAGCATTTCTGTGTTTTTTTGTTTGTTTTTTAAAGATTTATTTATTTGACAGAGAGAGAGAATCACAAGTAGGCAGAGAAGCAGGCAGAGAGAGAAGGGGCAAGCAGGCTCCCCGCTGAGCAGAGAGCCCAATACGGGTTCGATCCCAACATCCTGAGATCATGACCCGAGCCGAACGCTGAGGCTCAACCCACTGAGCCACCCAGGCGCCCCAGTAAGCATTTGTTTATGACTTCTCACATACCCAACACAACTATAATTCATGGAAGATCCAAGGAGAGGAAGGTCACAGTATCCCTCCTCAGGTGATGCCTCCATGTTGAAGAGGCAAATTACAAAGCTACTAGAAAACAAGGATCAATATATGATCATACTAGTGAGAAAACATAAATAAATGTGGGTGAGAGACAATATAAAGAGCTCATATGTGGTATTACTGAGGCAGACATTTGGAGGAAGTCTACCAGGAGTCTTTTAAGGGAGGAAATCACTAAGTTTGACAAGGAAAAGAGAATCAAGAAAATTGTACTTTCTCAGTGGAGATCTGGGCAAATTTACAAAAAAAAGCATGATTCACACAGGGTCCTGAGGTCATATGCTCATGGTTGCACTGAAGTACAAACTCTAAACAAAGGGAGATAAGATTTAAAAAGGGATAAGATTTAAAGGAATATATATATATATATATATCTTCTGAAGCAAGAATGAAAAATAAATCAAGAACCATGGGAACTGTAGAAAAATAAAGATGAAAGTTCAAATCCAAGAACCACAAAACAAAAAGAAGAAATGATGCTACAAATTGCCAGGGAGAAAAATACACTGAGATAAAGAGAGGCTGGAGAGGCAAATTAACAAGTTCAGTCTGTAGCAGCAGGAATCCATTGGATAATCAAGGAAAAATGTCCTGTGAATAGCCAGACAAGCAAGGGGCTTTGTTTTCACTGTTGTCTACCTGTCACTTTGTAGAGTCATGAAATTAACGAGCCGGACTCTTCCTTTTCATGACTGGAAAGACTCAAGCATCTGGCTCTTCTTCGCTTACGTGTAGCAACCACACAGTTCCTGGCAGTACAGTCAAATTGCTCCAAGTTACAGGGAACTCTAAAAATCTTGTCACGTGCCCCTAGAATAATAAATAGAAAGTACAGGGGGGAAAATCCTTCCAAAACAGGCGGCAGTAAGGTTAGATGGCATTTTTCTTTCTTTATTTCTTCTAACTGCTGGCCTGAAGTTGTACACTAGCACCAAGAAGCAGGGAACCTATCTGCCTGTTCAGCTGATGTTCTTTTACCATAATTGGATTTAATCATAATATGAAATTGCTTAAAAAAGAAACAAGTAGAGACTCAAATATTGAAATATCCAAAAGTTGCCCATAGGTACCCTATTCAAGTCTTGGAATCGATTTTTTTTCCTTGGGCCTCTCTGCCAAAGACAGAAAACAGATTAAAGATAATGTTAACTCGATTCAAAGCGTCCAAAGAAAACCAAAAACCAACTGATACAGAATCTAAGAAATTTTGAAAACTTTTAACACAAAAGAAGATAGTTAGCTTCCACTAGGGGAAGAAAATACCTGAGACATATTCCTTTTTGGTTTTGAACTTGGAAATCGGAACTCAAGAGAGACATGCTACAAATTTGATAGGATAAATGGATTTCCCTTTAACCACAAAATTGTGTTGTCCACAGCATGATTGAAAACTGTTACAAACTTCCAAAGGCTTCTGAACTGATTAGCCCATGAATCGTCTTCGCCTCTGCCAACCTACCTGGCATCGCCTCCTGTTTACCAATGCCCTTCTCCCTGGAGCCTGCAGACAGCAAGCTCCCAGGGCTGACTGGGACTTTATCTAAATCCCCTGGAAGTCATGCTGGGGCTTATCTCTCTGCCTGAACACCCAACATCATTTTCCCATGTCAAATTTCAGACATTCCAATATTGTGAAGATATGGATGACTTTGCCTTATCATTGAAAGCAGACTATTATTAGAGACATTTTATAAAATTAATTATTTGATTAATACCTGTGCAGATAAAACGGCTTTCAGTCAACAAACTTTCGTTATCAAGACTCATCATTGCATTCAATAAGAAACATCAATAACCTTACTAAGTTATTCAGAAGCGGCTGTTTTCTGTCCCCCTACCTACCAAAAATCACACAAACAGATAGAGGTTCTAGAAAAAATTTCTCAAATGTATAGGCTGTGATTTCATGCTTTTCAAAGCAACATATTTTACTGAAGTTTTTTTTTAATGTACTACCAACTTTTAAGTGATTTTGTGCTTTTTAAAGCAGTATATTTTACAGAAGTTTTAAAATGTATTAACAGTGTTTTAATGTATTAATAGTTTTTTTTTAAAGAGAGGTGGATTTCCCATTTTATTAAGTTTTAAGGTTTTTAAAAATAATTCTAAATAAGTGTTCATTTGATGAGTAAGGCTGCTGTGACCACATAATGGAATTAGAGTCAAGCCAAAGACCCTATTTAATTTGGCATTTATTGTTCACAATTTGCTTCATGTATATTAATCATACCTGCCCAGCTGGACTATAAGCTGTTTAATTACTGTAGACTTATTCGTTATTCCTTCAAGGTCTTGAGCATTAATGTGTTCTACAGACACTCAGATGGATGAGTGAATGAATGAATGAATGAATGAGCCTCTCTCTTAGATTACTGTTTACACAATCCATTTGCCTTAATGAGTAGCTAACTCTACTCAATGGCTTGGATCATTTTTACAGCCTATTTACACAGACACATCTTCCAGTTTGCTTTCTGTCAAGAGCACATATTGAAAAAGCTAAACAGAACTATATAAGAGAAGAATGTATTAAGAGGGTAATTCTGAAGGCTGTTTAGGGAAGGCTACATGTGTTTACTATAAGAAATTGCCTTCTCATTTACTGTGACCAAAAAAAAAAAAAAAAAGCCTCATGTAGTCTCTTTCCTAAGTGTCTTGCTGAGAGCTTTGTTTAAGAAAGGTAGTCACTGGGGTACCTGGGTGGTTCAGTGGATTAAGCCGCTGCCTTCAGCTCAGGTCATGATCTCAGTGTCCTGGGATGGAGCCCTGCATCCAGCTCTCTGCTCAGCGGGGAGCCTGCTTCCCCTTCTCTCTCTGCCTAACTCTCTGCCTACTTGTGATCTCTGTCTGTCAAATAAGAAAATAAAATCTTTAAAAAAAAAAAAAAGAAAGAAAGAAAGGTAGTCACTGAAGTTTAAGAAGTTAGAGTAAAAGGAATCTAAAAACCAAAGGAAGGATTAAGGAAGAAAAGGAAGGAGAGCGACAGGACAGACAAGAGGGAGGGAGTCAGAAAGGAAGGAAGAGAAGAAAAGAACTGGAGTCCCCAAAAGGCTATTTTCATTGTGCAGCAGGCAAAGTCTTGGAGCTTTCCTCAAGACTCACCTCCTATGTGGAGCTTTCATTGAACTCGAGGACCCACGACCTTACCCATCCCTAACCTGCCACCTACTCAGAGCCCACCTACTCTGCTGAATTTTATTTTTAACCCTGTACTGTCTATCTCTTTCTAGTTTTTTCCTGTGAGATAATCTTTGCACGCTCCTAGAGAGAAGGACTTGCCTTTTTTGTCCCCCCACCCCCGCATCATGTCCAGCACAGTATGAGCACGTCGCAGAATGCCAAAAAAAAACAAATAAATGTCAATGATCCAATGAAGGATTAGGTTTTTTGTTTGTTTTAAATTCCCTCATCTTGGTCAATTTTACCCTGATGCTTCTGGAAAAGGGTTTTTAACTTGGAACCCAATGGTCTTTGAGAGCAGGAACTGTAATCTCTACCAGGGTACCACACACTCCCGGTTGTACAGAAATTTAAATATACAGCACACACCCTGTGCTCCAACACACACTTATTCTCCCATGAAGACACTATAGATTTCGTTACATTTTAAACGAGGCACATAATTCAACGGAGGCTTCAAACTCTATCATCAAGACTGAGAAAAAAAGTTTGTTTAATACTGAGGAGCAAAGAATGCATGGTCTTTGAAGCAGTTTCTGTTTATAATGAGAAACTCTTCATTCTGACCTTTGGCTGGTTTATTCTTAAACCATATTCTGTAGGACCGCATACAGTGTTTCAAATCTCACATTTAATGTGCTGTCTCCAGAGGTGGTTAATAAGAATATTAATCCACATATTTCCAGTGCTTTATTCCTGTTTGCATTCTGCAATTTAGAAAACGACTTAAAATGCAAGACTTATTTGGCTTTTTGCCAATCCTTGAAAAATTTTCCTTGTGTGTTTAAAATTAGCCATCAACAGTCTAAAAGTAAAGCTTTGAGATAGATTCTTCTTCTTAGCATTTAACAGTAAAATTATTTTCACACTCTATCTGCACTCTTCCATCGACACCTGATGATCGGTAGAAAGACCGATTGTTTGGGGGTAAACCCGGAAGTTGGCAAAAAAGCTGCAGTGGACCTAAGATTGAAGAAATCTGTAGGTTCTTCATAAGATGAATGATACAGATACAGACATTAGTACAGCGATGAGGCACTCAGGACAAAACAGAGATACAGCAAAGGTAGAAAAGGCTTGGAGTCACTGCCGAATTTTTGTAGTGGCCATAGCAACGGTATTACCTAGATCATCATCTTGAGGCCCTTGGCTGAAATATCTAAGACTGAAGTAAATGCATGAGCTTCTATTTCTCAGAGAGGAAAATGCAGCCCATCTCGTGAAAGAGATATGGATTTTTAGGTTGTTTCTTATTAGGATGAATGGGAATGGAACCTTCCAGATAATGCAGAGGTGCCCTTGAAAATGAAATCGAGGCAGAAGTAAAAAGCAGTGAGTTTTGCCCTAGATTCTATCTAAAACCCAATGAGTAAATCCACCAGAAGGTTGCCAGCCTAGGTAAGCACTAGAGCTGCCTACATGGGGATGTAGCAGGAGAGTCAGAGCTGAGGAAATGCAACCGAGTAGCAGACTGAAGGAGACACGCCTGAGGCAGTGCAGTACCTCAGAGACCATCCCTCTCTACTTGTACTTGGGCCCAAGATCATGGCCGTGTGGGCTTTTCAAGCCACCAAACATTTACTGAGCACTAAGCGGGCAAGGGACTGAGTCAGGCATTTTAGAGATGAAAAAACAAACAAACAAACAAATTATATTTAGAAGTGAGAACTTAGAATCAGGAAATCTAGACCAGGCTCCTCTTGGCCATCGGGCACTTTGTGTAAATTTTATAAAGCTTCTGTCCTGACCAGTTCATTCTGTAGGACTCATCTGTGTGATGAGCAGACTTCGGATTGGGGGGCATAAATGGGACACCCTGGGCTGCTCTTCAATAATAGTAAGATTTTCCCTTTCATAAACGTACTGTCCTCAGTACCCTTGTTCTCAGCGCCAATTGGCTCCATTAAAGAGAAGGAAATTTGGAGTGTCTGCTTTTTCAAAAAAAGAAAGTTTACAAGGGCCTCTTAAATAAGTGATTTTTACAAATTTGCTTAGTGCCAAAGCCCCCTTGAAGAAAAAGAAATTACGTTTTTCAATCTTAGAATAATATTTTTATTGTAAAAAGGATATTTACTAGTCACTTTCATCAATAAATGTCCCCCTTAGAGCACTAAATCTGTACACAAGAGCACATGAAGCCGTGGAGATTCTATCTGAGAAGACCCTATTATCCTCTAAGTACTGAGTTTGGCAAATTTAAGAAATTTACTTCTGAAAGAGTAAATAAGACCTGGTTTTTAGCATGTAGGAAATAAATAGTAAGCTTCATGATTATACAAACTAAGCTTCGCCCTCTATTACAGCTCTGTAAAAAAATGCCAGGCAAATAGATGTTCAGTAACTATGTATTTAATTAAATACCTAATTTTTTAAACTCCTCCTGAAGGAATGCCCCTCCTGATAAGGGGAAACAGTTGTTTGGTTCCCCTCCCCCCAACAGAAGACCTGCTAATGCAAATTTACTTCTAAATGGTTCTAAAATATCTTTTTGTGTTTTCATCAAATATCAGTACTTCATTTCATGAATCATCTACAAAGAGCTGAGTTTTAAGAAGTGAATTTCATGTGTAGAAAGGAGTTATATTAAAATGTTTTTGATATATTTATACAGATTTGGATTTTTCAAATAATATGTCTTTTTATACCAACCTCAATGACCCAATGTAGTCTACCACATAGTCCATATTTCTCACTGGGTGGGAGGGGCAATTTTAGCAAGCGTACGTAGTATTTTTATTTAAAAATCTGTCAACATAGGGGCGCCTGGATGGCTCAGTGGGTTAAAGCCCCTGCCTTCGGCTCTGGTCATGATCCCAGGGTCCTGGGATCGAGCCCCGCATCAGACTTTCTGCTCAATGGGGTGCTTCCCACTGAAGCAATGGGCTGCTTCCCCCTCTCTCTCTGTCTGCCTCTCTGCCTACCTGTGTTCTCTGTCAAATAAATTTTTTAAAAAATCTGTCAACACAGACACTTTTGCTGAGCCTTGAGAAATAATGTTTAAATGAACTGAAGAAGAGGAATAGCATTGCAAGAAAGAAGGAATATGTTTGAGGAAGACCTGGGGATAGACCTGAGCAAAGAGCAACAAGTGATTCAGTGACATGGAGGTAACCTGAAGCCCACACCTTACGAGCAGAAATAGACGTGAAGGAAGCAGAAAACATACGGAAGAAGAAATAGCATGACTTGATCCTCGATCAGGCTTGGGAGAAAATTTTCCATGTGGTTTCAAGATCCACAAGCAGGCAATCACTGAAGCACTAAGAGGAACCATAGTGCTGGTTTGGTGAACAGGTTTGAGATGACGGATTCATAGAAAACATTCTGTAGGTAGTGGGAGATACAGTCCGAGTGTGTATAAGAGGGGACAGAATGGATAACTGATGTCAAAGTTTAAGGCATAGGAAAGAAGCCGTTCAACAGTGAGTTAGTGTGAAAACGAACAAGTAACTGAGAACCTTGAATAACAAAGTTAAAGACTTGGGAATGGGAAAGGAAAGAGGGAAAATGTCAGACCCATTGAAGACGATGCTGGCAAGGGCAGCAGAAACAGCATCGGAAGGAAATTTCAAAAAGGAATATATGATCAAGATGTTCTCCTACTACAGACAATGTTGTTTGTGTTTAGCCACAGGAAAACATCATCCTTGTTGTCACAAATGGCAGGATTTCCTTCTTTTTTTCCTTCTTTTTTTGTGGCTGAATAATATTCCAATTGTGTGTATATACTACATTTTCTTTAACCCTTGAACCATTCATAGACACTTGGGTTGCTTCTTTATCTTGACTTTTATGAATAATACTGCAGTGAACATAGGGGTGAATATACTACTGCACATAGGAATTTTGTTTGTTTGTTTGTTTCCCTGGGGTATATACCCAGAATGAGATTGCTGGATTATATGGTAGTTCTATTTTTAATTTTTTGTAGAACCTCCATAGTCTTTTCCATAATGGCTATACAAACTGATGCCTTCACAAAACTGTAGGGGAGAATCCATTTCCTTGCCTTTTCTGGCTTCTAAACACAGTTACATTCCTTGGCTCATGGTTCTTTCCTCCATGTTCAAAATCAGCAGTATAGAATCTTCAAATCTCTAATTCTGAAACTCCTGCCTGTGTTTTTCCACTTTTAAGGACTCTAGTAATTGCACAGTTCTATCTCAATGTAACCCAGGACAACCTCCCCATTCTCAAGATCCTAAATCACATTTGCCAAGTCCTTTTTGCCATGTAAGATAACATATTCATGGGTCCGAGGGGACAGCATGTGAACATTCAGAGGAATCCAAATTCTGCCTACCACAAAGTCTAAGTTAAAACATTAGAAGCTAGTTAGAACTGACTTTAATTTTTTATGCATCAGTTTACCTTTGGGTAAAACAATGTGAGATTAATTTATTAACTGGAAAATGAAAATAACATTTTTAATGGAAAGCTTTTACACTAATCTATTATTTTCTGCTGAAAGGTCTTTAAGTTAAATGTTAAAATTCTTTTTATTAAAATTTCCATTTAGTGATAGCTGGGTGGCAATAACAATAAGCTAATAGTTTTCTGCCAATAGCAATATTTTGATGAGCCCATTTTTTATTGAAGCCATATTTTATATTATGGAAATCACTTGGCAGCATCTTCTGCTGTTATTTATTTTTACTGTTTTTTTAATATAAAATGTTTTATTAAAAAGGCTTCAAAGATAAAGATTTTTTCCTTTGTATACACTTAAAATATGTATATTTTTAACCTAATAATATAAAGCTATATTTGAATTTCTCAAACTATTGGATCTATAGTTTTTCCTCTGTATAAAGTTTTTCCTGTATAAAATTGAAGGGATAATGAACAAAACCGCTATAAATATTAAATGAGATAATGTATGTACAACTGTAGCAGCTGCTAGCCCATATTAACTAGGTCTTCCATCAATTTTTAGCCTAATGGAAAATATGAGATTTTTTCACTCATATTGAAACATTTCTATAAATAAGAATGAATAGTTCTATAGATGGTGTTTCTTTGCAAACTTATCAAATTCTAAGTATTTGATCTCCACAGAATGTAAGATGAGAATTCAATTCAAATAACTCAATTAAAAATGGTAGTTTGTATTCCAAATATCTATTCAATTAGATTTCCATGGTAGAAGTACACAAAAGGATAATCTTAAGATTTTTTAAATCCTATATGAAGATGCCAGTAGATTGTGAGGAAAATTCTTTGAGTTTCATATATTCAATAGAGAATAGTTGAAGTTAGAAATTAAGCTACTCAGGAGATCAAACCTAGAATATGGTAGCATTTTAAGAAATAAAAATCACCAAATTTTCTCAGCGGCTATAATTTACCTTCAAGTTGCACTGTTTAAGATTTCCTTCTGTAATCCTATGCCCCTATGTCTTTAACTCCTTGTGATTAAATAATGTTCCTGTGCTTTCGCTGTCTATTTCCTTTTTGTGAAGTTGTCAAATGACCTCTGTCTTGTCCTGTGTAATTTAGGAGACTTTTATGTAGCTCTCTGAGAGACTATCACCCAAGTCCGACTGGAAGAGTAATTTACAAGGTTCAAAATGAAGGGTCATTATTAATATCATCTGGCCTGCAAAGAATACATAGACTCTCTCGTTCATGCATGGCAGGGTTTCAGTTAGATCACAAGAGATAGAAAGTTTTAAACGAGGTGTTATGAATGATATCATTGGTTACATAAATTTAATCTACATTTTAAAAATATGATCATTTAATGAGATTAGGAAACCTAAGAAAACATGGTGTTTAGTGTGGTCTTATATAGTCCTTTCTGGTATTTCTTTGACGAAAAACACAACTTCAGAAGTTGTGCTTGCACAGATCTTTAGGCTTACATTTATTAGCCAATCGTAAGTTAGAATAGGCATAGTAAGTGTTCGACACTATAAAGCCAAACACAGAGGGACAGCAAAGAGTGGGTTTTCTCGTTTTGAGGAGACGTTTAGTGCTTCTGTTTTATCAAAGTATTCCGGCCTTGTGTTCAGCAATCCTTGGTACTAATGTTTACGTAGGGAGAAGAAAATAGTACTTTTTCTTACCATTTCAGTGTCCAGTGTCTCTTCTTAATTACAGCAGGTAAATCTAATTGTTTCTGGTCAGTCTTAACACCTTTCTGGCCAAAGTGAAATCTTAATTATTTCCATTAGAGCTTTTTTATAATATATGTACATGGTATAGGATATACTAAATAAGAAAATATAATAACTTTTAGTAGATGGACAACTGTAGCAGAAAAATGCCTTTATTTATTTATATATTCTTTTTGTTTTAAACAGAGACTATAAATCTGAAGCCTCTCATCAAAAAAATCCCCTCTACCTCTCTATTTCCCCTAGCATATCAACTGAACTTCTGTTTTTTTTTTAATATGTATGTATTATTGTGCCTGTTTATGTCCTCCCATATACTTTAAGTGTTCCACGTTACCCATAATACTTAGCGGTATTCCTTGAAAATAAATAGCTAACATCAAGTTCCCGCTATGTGCTGGATGCCATTCTAAGTTTTTAGTATATTAACTCCCTTAATTTTCAAAGGAAATGAAAGAAGTACCACTATTATCTTCACCTTATAAAGGAGGGAACTAATTCAGAACAGTTAAGCAATCTAGCTAGAGTGACACAGCCTGAAAGTGGCCAAGCCCAAACCAAAGCCTGGTTTCAGGGCCACTGAACATAACCCCTGCCCTGCCCCTGCAGACCTTGAGCAGGTAAATGTCCTACTTTTGGGGGTAGGGGGATTATTATTTTTTTAATTAACATATGATGTATTATTTGTTTCAGGGGTACAGGTCTGAGATTCATCAATCTTACACAATTCACAGAGCTCACCATAGCACACACCCTCCCCAGTGTCCATCACCCAGACACCTCATCCCTCCCACCATCCTCCTCTCCAGCAACCCTCTGTTTGTTTCCTGAGATTAAGAGTCTCATGGTTTGTCTCCCTCTCTGGTTTCATCTTGTTTCGTTTTTCCCTCCCTTCCCCTATGATCCTATCCTGTTTCTCAAATTCCTCATATCAGTGAAATCATATAACAATTATCTTTCTCTGATGGACTTGTTTCCCTTAGCATAATACCCTTTAGTTCCATCCATATCATTGCAAATGGTTCGATTTTAGTTTTTTGATGGCTGCATAATACTCCAGTATGTATGTATGTATGTATATATATATATATATATATATATATATATATATATATATATATACCACATCTTTATGCATTCACCTCTTGATGGACATCTAGGCTCTTTCCATAGTTTGGCTATTGTGGATGGTAAATGTCCTACTTTTAGAGCTGGTGGCTTTCAGAGCACCAAGTACTTCTTCCTCACCTTTATTACCATTCTGATATTTGTTTTTTCTGGTTATTCAGATGATGCCTGTCCCTCCCATTATACCCAGAACATATTAATAGAGTCTCTAGTATTTAATAGACGAGTAATAGCAGCTAGTACTTATTATGCTTTTACCATGTGCCAGGAAATGTATCTTATTTTAATCTTCAAGAAGTCTATGAGACTGATCAGTTTACCTCCTACTTTGGAGATAAGGATACTGAGGCAGAGGGAGGTTAGAGGACTTGCCCAGGATCCTAGAGCTAATAAATGGTAGAGTAAGGATTTCAACTCCAAGGCCAAACTCCAGAGTTGTGCTCTGGATGAAGGAAGGAATGGATGAATGGACATACAGCTTGGAGGGAAGCATATCTGACTTATGTGCAGGGGTGAAGTGGAAACAGAAACCACCATCTGGGCAGTGGAGATGTGGGTACTATGACACAGAACAGGGTGCCTGGAATGCTCAATAAATATGAAGTAACCAGTGGATACCTTTGTAGCCCTTAGGTTAAAAGACTTTGCACACACAATGTTTGTTACTGATGCCTTCTATCTTTTTCTCTTTCAGTGCCACCGTGGGCCTTAATTGCCATAGCCATAGTCGCTGTCCTTTTAGTCTTGACCTGCTGCTTTTGTATCTGTAAGAAATGTTTGTTCAAAAAGAAAAACAAGAAGAAGGGCAAAGAGAAGGGAGGGAAGAATGCCATTAACATGAAAGATGTGAAAGACTTAGGGAAGACCATGAAAGATCAGGTAATGTCTTCATTCCATATTACTTCTTTGATGATTTTACTAAATATTAATCAATGGCTTCTTATTTTATACCAGATAAGTATAGAAGTAAACAACTTCTGGACAGATGTCACTGTTGTCAAAAATGCTTTGCGATCCTGGCCGTCATTAGTCAACATCCCAAAGTGCAATGTAAACATTTGGTAGGGTTTTCCAGACTCCTAAGCATCTGACCCAGAAAAGGGCATCAATGACTGGCAGGGCCATCTTGACGGGCCCAGAAGACTGGAGTGATGCCTGAGTATTTGGATTACATCTGCTCAGCCACTCTTAACTGCATTTAGAGTTAGAGAAACAAAATGGAGAGTATCTGAAAGTTTTCCCTTTGGGGCATGGTATCTTTCTCACATTACCACTATTCATACTCACTGTTAAATCACCCATACTTGTGGCCCTTTGTCACAGTAGATGAAAATTACCATTCCTATAGATCTAGCCTCCTCCATAATGAGCGCTCAGGAAGAGTGACTTAAACAGTGAGTTAGAAAAGAGAGAATTACGAGTTAGTCCTCAAGAACAGTGCATAATTTTAAGATGAAATTCTTGTTTTGATAGGGACAGTGAAACCACGACACAGGTTATGGAACCCATCCAGCTGGGTTATGTTCCAGAGCCTCAGGAAGCTATTTGGTTGTTCTTTACATCATTATTTATTTTAATTAAATTAACTGGATGATTTGGTTCAGAATAACATTTATTATTAATAGTTATTATTAAATGCCTCTTCATTATTTTTTGAATCATTTTCATAGTGGAAAATGTTAAATTAAATGTTCTTTAAAGAACATTGAATTCATTTTAATAATGTAAATGTAGAGCTTTTTCAAAGAAAGAACACTTTCAATTTGTTTCTATTTGTTTCCTTTCAAGTAATTCAAGTTTTATTTATTCTCAAATAGCAATACATATTAACAGTTTTTCTGTAAATACTTATAATAGTATTAAGTACTATTACTTGAACTCTTAAATAGGTAAATCTCCATAAGAACAGTTTAGTCAAGGAGGGCATTTTTAGCACATTTGGGTAGTTTCCTAGTTAACTACCTATTCAGGGCACTGACCCCACTCCCTGGATTGATATTTAAACACTTTTTGTCTAAGATACTGTAGTATCTAATGACAATGGTTTTACAAAGGCTCTTCTGTCCTCACTCAACTTTCATTTGGTTTCAGAGACATAGGATGTAGGCAGTGCCTGTACTAATGCTCAGAGACTTGTCCTGGGCTCAGAACAACAAGGTTTACATTCTTCTGAGTCTCTAATCCCAGCCACAGAAGTGTGTGTGCCCACATTCCATCACAGACGACTAATAAGGCTTTTTCTCTTCAGTTAATTTGTTATTAAAAACTACAATTAGTAGTAGAAAACATGCCTTGCTTTATTTCAACATTTTCAATAACAAGCAGAACTTGACAGATTTCTTTCAACAGTTTATTGGGAGATTGGGTGTAGGAACAATGTGCTAGATGGACAGTGACTGAATAATTTGCATGTGAATTTCAGATATATCTATGCAACCATTTGAAAATACGGCCTTATCATTTTTGTACCCATAATATAATGCAAATGTGATTTTCCCATATCCAAGAATTAACAGTTAAAAGCACTAAATAATGTTAAATTATAACTACAGCATTTTTTTCTCTAGCATATTTGTTTTCTTCTTTGTGGAATTTGTTCTGTATGATCTAAGATTGTGATTTATAGTATAGTAGTGGTATTTATTACCCCCGTAATAACCTGGATAAATGACCAAGATCTCAAAATACTACATACAGAGAACTGATGGTGGTTAATTTTTCAGTGATCATCTATTCCTTTGGATGTGAGAAGAAGAGAAAAATGAGTCAAATAAGGAAATACTAGTAGGAACTCAGTGATAGTTTATAGTGAGTGATCTATTATAACAAAGTATTTAGGATCTCAACCACTCACAAAGATCTCATCATTTTAAGATTACTTGTCTATGTAGGATTTTATAGATCTTAGTTTATGAACAATTAAGTATAAAAAATAAAATATAATTTGGACAAGCAAAAATAGGCCTCATCGGTAAACAGTTACATAGTAGCTTATACTACTTTTAAGGCATGTAGTAGTAGCTAAAGATGGGTTCTATTGTTTCACAAAGAGGAAGGATGAAGAAACAAAATAGCTTGTACAATTTTAAGATGTGCATCCCATGGGGACCATTCAATCATCCAACTTTAAAACAGCGTAAGTTTTGAAATTCAGTAATATTCCTAAAGAATTACATTTTCAGAATATTTTAAACAGTGTATTGATATGAGCGTGAGGAAAGCAAACACAGTCTATGCCTCTCATTTAAAAACACAACAAAAAATTTTTTTCGATTAAAAAAAAAAAACAGATGTGAGAGGCATTTTAGACATGATTTCTTAAGGTACATAGGCTCTGGCCAGTAGGTTTTCACCATTTCAACCTATGTAAGAATGGACAGAAATTCAAATTCCAATGATCATGGCTACCTGTCTCTATATTAAAATTTTATAATAAAGAGTTTTAAAATTCCATAATGACAACAAACTAACTAGTAACAGTGTATTCATACAAGGTAAGATTTATATAAAAAGGTTTTTGTTTTCGTTTTTAATTCCTGAAAGCTTGAGAACGCTGAAAATGCAGAGGGACGGTATCAATTTGCAAAGTCCTAGGTCTGGAAAGGTCATTTCTCCATGGTTTTTACTAATATGTGTGGATATTTTAATTTTCATTTCTTCCTTCTATGTCCTCCTTATCTGTGTTATGTCTCATGACTGTTCTGGACTGCCCTTTGCGGTAGGTTTCCTCTGCTCTTTAGAAACCCTCGTCAACGCTCGGATACATTTAGTGGCCTGGCAGCTGGGGCTCCACAGCTCAGGGTGTACCATTCTGACACACATCAAGAGGCTGAACTAAATTGATTTTTTTTTTTAAAGATAAAGAGTTCTCATTTTAAACATTACTAACTAATTAAATAGAACAGTATTAGAAAGCTCAAGTTTTTAGAAAGAAAATTCAGCCCCTGTTCTACCTTTAGGAAGTGTGCCTTATCTAATCCAAATCTGAACAATTTCACTTAGAACTTCCCCCTCAGATGGTTATAAATTATGCACCTTTTGAATGTTGAAGGAAGCCAGAAGTATGGATACTACATCTTTGAAATTTAAAACAAGATCTGATGTTCCCAGCACATAGCTTTCACTCCCACAGTTTAGCAAACCGTCAAAACTGCTGGGCTTACAAGCTTTTTCCTCTGTTTTTTGTTGAGGGGTATGGGGGTAGGTAGAGGGGTACTGCTCTTGAGATGTTATAATAGCTACTGATTTAATAGGTCTGAATTTAATGTGATGGCACAGAAGACATCCTGCTTAAGCTCAGCCTTCAGGACAAGAATAGACTTAATCACTTCGGTGATGAACAGTGGCACTGAGAAATTATCAAAAATTTAGCCCTATTTCATACAGAATAATTGCAGAGATGGTCCTGCACCTTTTATTAGGGCAAAAACCACTTAGGAAGAAGGAGATTTAATATCTCAGCTATTTCAAATTGCACTGGGCTGAAACACGATACGTAAATTGTCAGTTCTGAAAGAGACTTTTGAAAAAGCGTTTTAATCCATGAATTTTTTTGTAATTATGATAGAGTAACATATAGAGTTTTCAGACAGAATTATGCACTAAATAGCTTGCTATTATTTTTAAAAACTTAAAATCTTACAGGGAGGCAATTTACCAAGGCTGTAATTTTCTAAGCACATCCATGGGAGTGTTAAAGACTAACAGACAGCTAAGGTTTTGAAAGGGCAACGTGATTTCACTGCCTCAGCTCCTCTAATTAAACTCAGTCGTCTTTTCTGGTCACTTTACTAGCATGTTCCCTGTAATGACCTATCCCCCCACGCAAGTTAAAAGATAAAATTTTTAAGTAATTAAATTGTTTCCTGCCTTTGGTTATCAGGAAACCAGCATTTTACTCTTCAGGAAAACATTTCAGTATAAATTTTCCTACGCAGATGTAACGATGGTAATTTTTGATTTTCCGAACTCATTGTAGGCTCCTGAATATTTTCAAGAAGCACAGAAAGGGAGGCACCTCCAACTACAGCTCAACTCTGTTTATATGCTCTTCCCACCCAGATGAGTTCTGTTGATATATTGCCACCAAGTCTCAGTTTTTTGGGGGGGATCAAACCGGAGTAGGTGGAGTAGAGCCTAACTGGGAAATCCTGTCCATTTCAGTACCATTTTGAAGCACCAGAAAGAGTCTATGTGTAAATGAACGAGTGAACAGTAGACCTTTCTCTAACCAAACAAGACCACATAATCTGGAAGATGGGAAGAGGCTGGGTGATGGCACTATAACCTGACAACTCTTGCCTTTCTGAAATCTGGCTATACTTCAGCATTTGACTGATTTTCAGATTTAACTTTCTGACAAGAGTTAAAATTCTTTTATCACAGATATAAAGCAGTCTACCACACTGCCTTTTCTTGACTTCCGTGGGATTCTATAGTCTCTCTCTCTCTCTCACACACACACACACACACACACACGTGCACACGCATGCGCAAAAAGCAACAAAAAATGCCATAACCAAAAACCAGGGAAGAAGATTTGTAATATATAACAGAAAGTTGAGACCACTAAAATACGAAGAGTCTCTAGAAATCAATAAGACCCAAACACAGTAATAGAAAACTTAGCAAAGGATATATACCAGCAGTTCCCAGACAAATAAATACAATCCGTTATTATAAAGATTTACTAGCAGTCAGGGAAATGTAATTTTATCATTTTTAATTTTGAATAACTACAGATAGTTTTAAAAATTATTTTTCCTAATTCTCTGAAGCAATAAGAGTCTATATCCCTAGAAACAAACCTTACCTAATATTTATAATCTTTATAGCCTTTAATTTTTTTTTTTCAGCAAAGTTCTTGTACTTCATGGGGAAATACATTATCTATTTTCATTTTCAAAAAAGAGGAGCATTGCATATGTTTTATGAAATAATGAGCTTTCTAGTATTTCATTTCATATTACACTTAAGTTTTAGATCATAAAGAATATTCAGTTGGCCCAAACTGAGTTGAGAGTTCAGAACCAAGATTTTTGTTCATTGATACAAAATAAATCTTAACGCTGATTCCAGTTTGACAAAATTACAAACGTAACTGCTTTTATTTTTTTGATCTCAAATAGACCCATAAATCAATTTAATTCAGCCTAGCTTTCTGTGGAGCTGTTATAAAAATAAAATGGTAAACTTCAACTGGAAGTGGGGTAGATTTTCCTCTGAACATGCATTTGCTGGTGGCATGTTTTTCCACTTTTTCCATAACCATTATAAATGTCTATGTAAAACACAGGAAGTTAAAATTCTTTGAGAATCACTTACTCAGCTATCTTTCTCATAGGAAACAAAGCAAGAAAAGGCCACGCATTTCATCTAAGTTCTCCACTGCATGTAACGATGATGTTTTACACGATGCTGAGCTTAGATCTCTTTAAACTACATGAATGTGAAATCTGGCCTGGTTAATAGCATGTTTATCATACTTCTGAAAGAAGCAGTCTTACCAAAGCCAAACATGAAACCAAGTCAACATTTTCTCTGCACCAACTTGACATTTTTCGCTTGCCACATTCTGAGGGGCTTTTCCATCGCTTCCATATTGCTTGCTGACTGGGGAAGAAAATTCCGTGCACAAGTGGAATTTTAAAAATGTATAAGCAGCAAATGTGAATGTGTGTCAGACAAATGGATTTCCAGCATCTTAGTGCTTGCTTCTAACAGCTTGGAAGTATAACCACAGGCCCAGGTTGATACGGGTTTCAATGAATTCACCTGAATTCACATGTAATTCATTCCCCTGCTCCTAGGCTCTAAAGGACGATGATGCCGAAACTGGATTGACTGATGGGGAAGAAAAAGAAGAACCCAAAGAAGAGGAGAAACTGGGAAAACTTCAATATTCACTGGATTATGATTTCCAGAATAACCAGGTCTGAAGGGGGTGGGAAATGACTTCTAATTCCATGACGTTTTCTGAAATTACCAAGTAGAAATTGAAGCAAGATACTTCTTAAAACATTCCATTTGCTCAGAGGGGAAAAATGCAATTATCAAAGCTATTGATGAAATCATTTCGGAGTGCAGGCAGTCCCCTACTTGCTAATTTAACTTCTGATAATTAGAATTCACGGTATTCAACCGATTACATCTACTTATGGCACTTACAGCAGGCAGGCAGAATACAAATGAACTTGCAAGGAGCAGTCCGATTCTGACAGCTCCCACCAGCCCCTCAGCCTGAGCTACAGCAATCTCCCTTGGAATTCATGGAATTCGATCTTGCTGAGGTGAACCACCAATCAACCAAAGCTTTAAAACAAAACCTGTTTGATAAGGAATCAAAGATGAAAAACTGGCTGCCTCCCATGAATTTCAAAGGCAGGAATGCCTTATCATGATACTAGGTAAAATTCCTAGCACCCAGGGGAGGAGAAGGACCAGCAACTTGATTTCTAGTGCCTGCGACTGCTGCCCAAAAACGGTTACTTACGGAACTCAAGGCAGTAACAAAACACTCCTGCTTTCAATTTCTCAAAAAGCTTAGATGTGCCACCAAGATGGATGATAATATTACTACCTTTTATTAACTGCATTATAGAGGTAGCTCAAAGGAAAATGTTTAAAATCTCTACATTAAAAAAAATTATAATCATAATTAAAAAAACCACCTTCTAGGACACATGAAATTGACCATGTCCCTTTACCTTCTGATTTGTCAAATGAAAAAGCTAGGTAAGAATTAGTGGAGGGAGGGCGCCTGGGTGGCTCAGTGGGTTAAGCCGCTGCCTTCGGCTCAGGTCATGGTCTCAGGGTCCTGGGATCTAGTCCCGGTATCGGGCTCTCTGCTCAGCAGGGAGCCTGCTTCCTCCTCTCTCTCTGCCTGCCTCTCTGTCTACTTGTGATTTCTCTCTGTCAAATAAATAAATAAATAAATTTAAAAAAAAAATAAAAAATAAAAAAAATAAAGGTAAATTCCAAATAGCAACTTGGCAAATCAACAACCTGTTTGCTTTACTAATCATGTCTTAATAATCTGATGTCTATTTTAGCTATTCTTGTACCATCTGTGTTTTGTATACCTGCAATCCAGTGCTCTTAACTGACACTCACTAATATACTGAGCATTAAAATGGAAAAATCAGTCATTCAGAGCATTGGTCCTGGTTAAAAACTGAACTAGCCAAAGTGCTCTTTTTACAAATGCGATGGGTCAGTTTTATAGAAAATGAATGTGACTTTTTTTTTTTTTTTTTTAAAGGAAGTAATAGCTTTTCTACTCTATCTGGCTAAAAAGGCACAGACTCAAATGTTTCAGCCTGATGTGAAAAGCTGTAATGTAACCGCATTTACTGACACGTATATATCTTGTATAACCTTGACTAAGAGTCTACTTTTGTTTCCCATGTGAATCTAAACCAGTCTGTTGATACAAAACATCCGATGACAGAGCATCTGGAAGAGTCCACTCCCACATTTTATTTTCTTCCCCAAAACAGTAACAATGGCAGCCTACACTCACAGTCCTAAAACAGGATTGTATCACTGAGAAAACAAACCCGGAAAAATCTCAGTATTTGAAAAAAAAAATCAGAAACGTAGTCACTTAGCATTACAAACTATATCTGTAATTTTACATTCATTTATGTGAAGCTGAAATTATACTTCTTTGACTCCATGCCCCAGATTTAATTTCAGAATAAATAATAATTTTACTGTAAGTTAAAATAAGAAATAGGCAGCATACAAATAAAGGTCAAATGTGATAGAAACTTGCTCATCTTATTTTTATCTCAAAATGCTACCCAATTTCTAAGAAATTCCTATTTTGCTGGTCTGAAGCTTTGAGCGCAGAATAAAAATTTCCTACTTTATAATCACAGACTTGTTATTGTTTAACAATTTATTTCCACTTACAAATCATGCCCTGGAAAGGAAAATAATGCACGAGGGCTTTTAGCAACTGGAAAGTTATTTGATTGCAGCCCTTTTGCAAATATAAATTCCATATTTAACTGTAATCAGCAACCTTTTAAAAGCCTCTTTTGTGCTTAAAACCAGGCTTCCCAGAGCCTGTATCTGTCATAATTGGTTTCTGAAGTCTATATGGCTTGTTTCATTTGCCTTCTGTGTTTAGACTGATAAGAGAAATAGTTTATTAAAAGCAAAGAGGAAGAGAAAGCAAGAGATCATAATATGCAGCATCGCAAACAAGTCAATCTTGTCCAAAATGTCCACCAATGCTTGTGTTTGCTCTATTCTGTCTCTCATTACAGCTGCTGGTAGGGATTATCCAAGCTGCTGAGCTGCCTGCCTTAGACATGGGGGGCACATCTGATCCCTATGTCAAAGTGTTTCTGCTGCCTGATAAAAAGAAGAAATTTGAGACAAAAGTCCACCGAAAGACCCTTAATCCTGTCTTCAATGAGCAATTTACTTTCAAGGTATTTCTTTCTTCCTTTTTTTTTTTTTTTGTACCTACAATGACTTCGCTGTGGTTTTCAAGACCAATCTCATCCTGACACATACATAGATGTGCACATAGCCCCTTGTTCAGAGGCTCACAGATGAGTCTATTCAGAATATTTAAAATTCTTAACTTCAGTCCGGTGAGGATTCTATATTGCATTTAGATGTGGTCAGAGTAGGATTTGGCTCAGCCATTTCAGAACAGAATATAGCCTGGGAGATAACGAGGCTGTCATTCATGTCTCAAAAGGGAGGTCAACTAGGTAAGCCAATAGACTTGCACATGTCCCCCTCTCTAAAACAGAGCCCAAGCAAGAATGAAATCATTCTTTCTCTAAGTCTCGAAGTTCCTGAAAATAAATCACTATCACAGAACCGAGTAAACTGTGTTCCACTGTTTAAATGGTAGCAATTGGCTTTACTCTCGTTGTGAAATTCTGTGTACACACAGCCAATCTGAGCACACCGAAACCATTCTTAACTATCAATGAAAAGAATAGGAATCCCTTGTTTTTCAGCATTTCTAGCCTTTTCCCCCCTCAACGGTCCTCTCTTCCCTAATGGTCTTCATCTGTTGAGACACCTCAGTTGACAAACAATAACCAAAGGAGATTCTGGCCAAATGATAATGACTGGACAGGGAAACGGGCTCGGTGAGCCTCGGGCATCTCTGCATATACACAGTCCCATAGCTCTTGCCTCGAAGTCATGCACAAAAACAACGCTTTCATAGCTCTCTTTAATATGTGGGGAAAAAATTTAAATGCATTACTTAAAATAATACATTTCTGAAAAATGAAAGGTCTGTGAATATGCCAGCAGGCGGATTCAGAACTCCTCATCTATCAGCCAGCCTTCGCGACAGCATGTGCCTCATGTTGGCAAATACTGCGTAGGAAATAAATGGATGAAACCGAGGGCATGAGTCATTTTCTCAAGCCCTGTTTCCAATTTCGCAAAAGAGCAGTGTCTTTCTCTTCACTCTGAAATTTGAGGTTTTAAGACAAAAAAAGTCTCCAATGTCTTGTCAGTAATCTCTTTAAAAACTACAGTTTTCTATGCCCAGAGAGTTTGTTTAGAGTCTCAATGAAAACATTCTGAAACTACTCAGCTTATGAAGAACTAATCACTATGGCCAATCCACCACAAAACAAAATGAAAATAAAATAAAATATACAAATGGTAATCACAGTCATACTATTTGACTATATTTTAATCTTAATTTAGGTCAGGAGTTTCTAACAACAATTTAGGAAGCAGATTCTTAAATTATTTGAAATATTGGGGGATCTTTGTTTTGAGTTACCCGTATGTTAATTTTAAAAATGTGTTCCTAAAATTTGATGAGGCATGTTTAATTATTAAAATTTTTTAATTGTCTATAAAATTTTGTCAGGTTCCATTTTATTTCAGGAATGTTAATCAAACCATAAATCGATCCAAAGTGTAATATATTTTGATACACTGAAGAACCATGATGCTGTTTCGAGAATGGTTAATTTCGCCAGGAGATGTTATAGATTATGCATCCTGAAATGCCAATGGACAGGTTGTTCGAATAGAAGCACAACAGTTTTAAGATGATAGGCTTTAAAACTGAGTTCAAGTGGTACCTGGGTGGCTCAGTGGGTTAAAGCCTCTGCCTTAGGCTCAGGTCATGATCCCAGGGTTCTGGGATCAAGCCCTGCATCAGGCTCTCTGCTCAGCAGGGAGCCTGCTTCCCCCCCTCTCTCTTTCTGCCTGCCTCTCTGCCCACTTGTGATCTCCGTCTGTCAAATAAATGAATAAAATCTTTAAAAAAAAAACTGAGTTCTAATCCACTTGACATGAACTTGACATCCCCAACCTAAATGCGGCTTCTTCTCCTCCAAACTCCCAGCTAACAGAACTACTTATCATTCAAGTAACAAATACAGAAGGCCTACTATGTCAGCTTTGTGCTAAATGCCTCACATGTATTACCTTCACTCAGCCTCAAACGGCCTTATGAAGTGGGCCCTATTATCATCACTATTTGGTAAATGAGAAGTGTGAAGTTGGTTCACTTGCCCCAGGTCCTTCAGCTAGAAAGTGGGAAAACCCAGGCCCTGGCCTGCCTAACCCCAAGTCCAGGTTTTTTCAACTAATGTTATTTCAAAAGAATCACAAAAAAAAAAAAAAATTAGTAAATTTCTTTTTTTTTTTAAATCCAGAGTGAATTTGGAAATAAGATGAAATTTCTGGAGGTTACCCCTATTCTAAAATTCATCTCTTCCTTTGAAATTCAGCTGTTGGGAAGGGTTTATTTTTTTCTCCCAAAATGAAAAATGTATTGTTCCTCTTTTTTAATCAAAGTATTTTAATCAGATTCCAAATAGATGACAAGTGACAAAAAAACTCCTGAAAAACTGTAAACTCTTAAACATATACAGTCAAATATGCTTCCTTCCCCTTCCCTTAACATACAGAATTCATGGAGAAATGTTTGATGGAGCAAAGACAATCGTTTACACTGATAAATAAAAATTGATCAAAACTTCAATACAAGTCTAAACAATTTCTTAATTAGGCATTTCTACCCAGTTACTGAAGTGTAGCTTACTTAGATGGCACTACTCTCCCTGAATATTAAAAATGTCACTAATAAAATCCCAACCCATAGCATCTGTCCCAGATTCATCTGAGCAGCTGGAGAATTCATCAGTTCTTGGCCTTTTGCCACAACTCATCCTAAAAAGTGTCATACCTAAGAATGAACTTCAAGATCTATATTATAATGCATCTCTGATATTCAAAACATCCACTTCCTAGTCAGTTCCTGTCAATCAGTAAATTATTTTAGGGAGTAGGTAAGGCAACTTGTGAATTTCATTTCAATCCTTTCTGACTTCTAGCAGATTTATGAAAAGATCTGCTGCTCCATTCAATTGTGCCATCCAAATGGCTTGAAAGAGTTAACAGATTTTTTGAAACAAGTTTTCTACCTCAAATAAGTAACCCTGACAAGATAACTGATAACAATAACAAAATGTCCTACAAGTAAAACTTACACAGTCAAGTGCAATTAGCTTGGATTATTATTCTTCTATCAAACAAATTCCCACCTGATCATTCTAATCATTCAAAAGATGAATATTTAAGTGCCTACTGTGCGCCAACACTATTAAACCTTAAGGTGATTATAGCATGACTAATAGTAAGACTCATTATCAATAATACAATAGCTTCTAGAACTTTAGGATAAAGTGATGACTATGCTTGAGCCCCCATTGTCTCCCAATTTAGCTGCAAGTAGTTATTCAAACAAATTAATTTTTTAAAAAGTACAATTATCCCACTTTTGTTTATCCAACTAGAGTATTAAAATTAAACACTTTGAACAAGTCACACATTTTCAGCATTTTTGTGACCGGATTTTTATCCTCCTCTCTTTTTATTTAGGTGCCCTACTCAGAATTGGGTGGCAAGACCCTGGTGATGGCCGTGTATGACTTTGACCGTTTCTCTAAGCATGACATCATTGGGGAATTTAAAGTCCCCATGAACACGGTGGATTTCGGTCACGTAACTGAGGAATGGCGTGATCTGCAGAGTGCCGAGAAGGAAGAGGTAAGGAAAACATTAGCATTTCTAATACAATGAGCTGTACTCGCCAGTTGCTCCCCACATAATAACCTATTGAAAGAATCTCTCTGCACATGATGATGTGGGCCTCCAGCTGCTGACAGCTGGCAAAATAGGGTTAAGGGATTGATTGGATAACCTTATTAAAAAGCACACAGGTCTTCTGGGTCTTATTTGAAAGAAAAGAGAAAGATTTGCGTGCTGTGTCTATAGATAATTCCCTGGACACACACACACACGCCCACTATCTGCTTCCAAAAAGCTTCCAAAATGCCAGACACGCACACATCTACTTCTTTAAAAGGACAGTGAAAAATCATCTTATTCTTTGTATTTTTCCACAATCATTTTGTGTTTTCTACATAGGTTATGTAGCTATTAAACAGAAATCAAATAGCACTTTCCCCTTGATTATGTCTGCATATCACAGACCGTTCATTGTTTCTCCACAGATATCAGAGTATGATGGGTGGAACATCAAATATAATTCACAAAGGCTGATATTAAATCCATTTTTTAAATGACTCACATTTTTATAGTACTCTTCGCATTGTTTTTTCCCCAGTTTTAACAGTTCAGCCCAGAATTTTTCTGTGATTTAAAAAGGGAAGTTCAATATCCTTAGTGCATTTAAACTACATAATAATCAATTCTATTTGATTATGCTATGCCTGCCTAGCGTTTTTCTGTGCAAATGTTTCAACAGGCCAATATCAGAAAGGCAAACAACTCTAACTTCTCTGAATTCCTAAAGCAATAACTTTTCTAGCCATTTCTGGGGTCCTGACCATCCCTTAGGTGATTATAAGCCCAAGGGATGGTCAACAGCCTCCTGCAGGATTTCTAGGATTGTGTCATGTGTGATCCCTTTGGGGCTACCAGGGAGATGAAACAGAGAAATTCAGAGAAATTCAGCCAAGCCCATTACCTGGGAGTCCTCTCAACCTGAGATTTTCTATGATCTATGAAACTCAGTGAGGTTTTAGAACAGGTTTGTTGATTGCTGTACTGCAATCAAATCTTATTAGTGCTCTAAAATTATTATGTGGTTGTAAAAAAAGGAATAAAAGGTATTTGAGCTGAGCTCTGCTTTCCTTTTGGAAAGAAAGATATATAACTTAACCAAGTATGTTAGTCAGAATTAGATTCGTGGATACTGAAATCAATTTAGCCCCACTGTGGATATTATTTTAAAAAACCATGCAAGGATAATATTGAGTTTTTAAATTTTGTTATTTTTATAAGTAGTTCTTCTCTTTGAGTGCACTAGTATCAATATTAAATCCAACATGTTTGAAAACAATCACTTGATCATAATGTTTCTAATTATTGAGCAAAGTAATGAGCTGTTTCATTGAATTTTTATATTTTGTTGAAATGTTTTACTTTATCAATTCCTTGCAGTTGGGGTGCACAGTGGGACTATAACAAATACTTATTAACGGAAAGGGTTTTTATTAGCTGAATGGTTAGTGGTTAGCCTGTTGGGTATCAGAATATGACCCACTCATCCTTCACAATAGTTACCTGTCCAGAGTTCATACTGCTCACCTTCACCTGATAACTATCAAGTGGTATGATATTCCAAGATCATACTTACCTGCGTTTCTGAAATGTTGGCAAATATTTTTGCCTGAGTTAAGAAAATATTTAAGAAAAAAGAAAATGTAAGCCATCTAGCAGTTCTCCTCTTTCGAAAATTCTTTGAATATGAACAGAGTTTTAGACTTGGCAATAGGCCGACAGGCTTGGCTCTAGACTCTAGCAGAGTAGACAGACGGACCTAAAAGAATCACATTTTTCTTTTCACCCCCTTACTTGCTCTCTTCTTTCTCTCTCTTCTATTTCCTTCTTTCTTCTTCCATGTCTTCTCTCCCTATCTATGACTTTTGTAGCCCAACTCATTCAAAAATATTATGTGGATATTTACTATGTAGCACTACAATTCTAGAACTGTGTAAGTACTAAACAACGTGAATGGGTAGCCCCGGCTCCGGCTTTCGTGGAATACAGTGTGGTCTCCTTTTCCTTCCTCATGCCAATCTTTGTGTTACTCATTGTCAGTGACCCTGGTTTTAGGAAAAAGTCCTGTCTGAAAATCAAACACTCCTGGGTTTCAATTCTGACAAGTCCATTTACCAGATCAGAGAACTTGGACACACTGCTTTAGCTCTCTAAAATCCAGTCTGTTGATCTAGAAAGGGTTTTACCATCATCTACCCCTTGTCTTACAGATTAAGTAGGATAGAGTATGAAGTGCCCAGTAGAGAGCCTGGTATGCAGTAAGTGAGCAAGAAATCTCCCATTCTTTCTTCTTGGCCAATCTTTTCTGTGTTCTTTCACTTTGTTTTTACCTCCCTATTCATTCTGGCCTCTTCCCTCTATGCAAATCTACTTCTTTCTTCTTTTTCTCACCACCATTCTACTTACTGAATGTCTCTGCAAGTTTTTAATGGGAAATAATTCTACAACCACATTTTTAAACTCTTGAGCCTTTCCTCTTTGATATCTACTTGGGAATAACAATTTTTAATTTGAAGTTGAGGGACTATTTCCTTTTATCATGATATAGGAAGCCTCATAAAACAGATGTCTAGCTTATGAAATATCTCCAGATGACTACAACCAGGTGTAAACTTTCTCATAATAAATGAAGTAAGATTCCAATCACATTTTTGTACCTGAATAATTACTTATTCTCACTGATACACACTCTATTTATTTCATGCTACTGTCCATTAACTGCAGAAAATTATAGTTGTATGACTAAACTGTAGTCCAGATTTACTTCGGTTCTCACAATTTTAAAGATACTGTTTTTCCATTTTACATGAACAATTCTGTTCATGATTTTCATTTTCCTTTTATCTAACAGTGTTGAGTGTTGTTTTTAATATAAAAAGTAAAAGGTATTTACGAAAGTGAGGAGAAAGGGAATTCAAGAAACAGCTTTGGAATCTAGAAACCGAGGCACTCATCACAGTAGTCTGGTTCAGGTTGGCACTTAAATTTAAACAAGTTAAATCCAACCCGCTGAGATCCAACCCTGTGATTTTGGCTTTATTGCCAGAAAGTTAAAAATCATAAAAGTCATAAGATAGTGAAGCAATTATGTAAGTTAAAAATTTGTTATTTTAGTGATCAGCTAAATGTGCAAGCAGTTTAGGGGAGACAAGGGGAAATAGCCTTATCTGGAAGTTACCAAGCACATGTTGAAAATGTAAAGGTGTGTGAAAGAGATAAGCTATGCCAGGAAGAGCCCTAACAAGCACAGGGCTCCCACTGTTAGATTCTAGCCGCTAGGGAAAGCATCTCTGGTCAGATTTCCATTCTGACTTGGTAAGTTTCTCTGACACAGTCAAAGCCTCCTTACCGGTTTAAGTTCACTCAAGGTGTCTTGCCTTCCGCCTTCTAACAGATGAAGATGGAATTTGACTTTACAGACCACTAGACCTTTTTCTTACTTTTTGTTTCTTTAAAACAGAAAAGTACATCCTCTGAGTGGAGAGACAATAACAAAGCTTTTCTTTTTTCCCTTTTTTTAGGATAGGGCCTCAAAAATCATCTTTTTACAAAAGGCTTTTTAATCACCCATTTGCAAAATGTTTCTACTATTATAACCTCAGGCTACGTTTTTGAGATTTTCTTTTTAATCATTCAAAAAATATTGATGCCGCCCACCGGTCAAACCTGAACCCAGCCCTCATACTTTTATAATAGTCCAGATTGATACAACTGCTTAATTACTTCAAATGTTATAATCAATGGCTATAATTCCATTTTTCTTTTCTTCTTAAATTTTATGATTTTAGAAATTGTCTCAGTTCTGCATCCCAGCATCAGTTATCTTTAAAGCACTTAGTTCCTTTTGGTTTTTTTTGCATTTTATCCCTAATTTTTATGTATTTTTAGTATTTTGTCCCTAATTTATATATTTTAACCTCCACTACTACCTCTTATCTCTAAAAACAACATAAGAAATAGATACCGCCAAAAAACAACTGAGCCTTTTTTCTTTTTACTTTCAAACAAGTAATTTTTTTCCTCCATTAGAGAATAAGTCTATCACCTCTCCTTTGTGTGGAATTCGTTAAAGAGTGGTTTTTAAATGAGATTCGGTAATCCAGTGCAAATGGGAAAAAAATTGATTGCTGAATTAAAGCTAGTTGGAACATAATTTAATTAGTACCCAAGCAGAAGGGTAGAGAAACTACTTTATTGCCTTAATAGAAAATCAATTTTGCAACAAAATTTCACATTTTTAAGCCTAATTAGAAAAACATTTACTTCACAGAAAAGCATTTGGAAAATAAATATTCAGTCAAATGGCAAAAATTGTTCCAACTCCAATGGTCAATTACTTGATATTTCTTTGGAATTAAAGTCATTATTCCTTACGACATCTCTTATGGCCAAAGATCATAAAAGATCTGATGTTATTTCTAAGTGTATTTAGTAGTCAGATGGTAACTCATACCCTCTGAGAATCTCTGCACAGCAAATCAATGCCGTGAATGGAAATCCTCCCAAAGGTTAATTGGTGGAATTTAAACATGGATGCCAATAAGAACCTTCCTTGTCATTTACAATCCATCACATTAGAGAAGTCCACCAAAGACACCTATTTTGATCCATAACATTACAGAAAATTATATTTATTTGTTTTTGTTTTTTTTACTTGTTCATTGTCTGCCTTTCCTCCCCTCCCCCCCAGCCTTAAGACTATAAGCTCCATCCCAGCTGTGGCCATACCTATTGTTCCCCACTATGAGACCCAATTTGATCACAGGGGCAAGCACACAGTAGGTGTGCAAAAATATTTTTGATCGCAGGAATGGGGGAAGGTGTTTATCATACTGTGAGATATTTCAGCACTCCCTTTTTAAAGGCCCTCTCAGTAACAGTAATTCTGTTCTTGTTTTATAAATGAAGTCCAGGATCTTCTGAAAGCCCATCAACAAAATACACCAGCATTAAACAATGAAAATGGTTGACTAGATTTTTAGGTATTTTGGTCTTTCTTTTTTTCAGGATTTTATTTATTTATTGGAGAGAAAGAAAGAGAGAGCACACGTGAGCAGGGAGAGGGGCAGAGACACAGAATCTCAAGCGGACTTTGTCCAATGTGGGCTCTACCTCATGACCCATGAGATCATGACCTGAGCCAAAACCAAGAGTCAGATGTTCAACTGACTGAGCCACCCAGGCACCCCAGTCTGTTTCTTTTAAAAGCGAGGCAGTGTAGATGCTTAGCAAAATCACTGTTGTTACTGCTTTTGTTGATGGTCATTAAGATGATGATAGTGGTTAAGGCTTATTCAGTATGGTGTTCTCTGCAGCATTCTTATCACCCTGTTCTCATGATGCACAGAAAGCCTTGTGGTTTAGCTTAGTTTAACTTTATCTGAAAAGTTAAGGCTTAGTGAAAGCTATGATGTCAGTCTCTGCTTGCAACATGGAAATTTACCCAGGAAGAAGTGGAGAAGAATCAACTCCAAGGAGACTTCAAAGAACACGAACAAATATCTAAGTTTATCATAGTATTAATCACTACTCAGATTTATAACACAACAGATATGATATAGTGGTATTCAGTTGTCTTATAATAAGACCATGATATAATTTAATGCATTTACTATATATATGTTCATTTTATAGGACTTGGGATATAATAATTCCATTTCAACTATTACAGAAGTAGAGTTGCCTTTGATTTTTTAGCATGTTTTTGGCCATAGCTATGGTTTACTTGATTTTGAGTCTTCAATTACAATTTCAATCTCCAATTATAACAGTATTGCTATGCCTAACAAGCATTGTCTACTCCACGATGTGGTTTCTAAGAACATCATAGGAAAAAGAAAATAACTTGAAATATCCCTCTAATGTGTAGTAGCACTTGATTGCCTTTCTGGTTAAGAAGACTTTTCACGCACAAATGGACGAGACCAATCCTCACTTCGCGGAGTTTCTAAATGAAAATTTAATATCGTTTTATTTTTCATTGTGAATTCTCTAGAAAAGTAATCTAAATTTAGACTTTAAAGAATTAAATGGGGGGGGGAGTGACGCTGGGTATTTCCACAATCCCTCCGATGACCTTGCATTGCCCTACTTCATCCTGCGGCACTGCTCCCCCTTCTCGACTTTCACCGCCCAGAGGCCTGTATTCCCAGCTCTGCTCTCGGTTCCCAAACTCACCTTTATTAATACTCACTTTAACTTCTCCACCTAAGCTATAAACACAAATAATAAAAGCTACCTTTCACTGAGAGTCTACTATATGCCAACAAAAAGAGTTCTCACGGGGCGCCTGGGTGGCTCAGTGGGTTAAGCCGCTGCCTTCGGCTCAGGTCATGATCGCGGGGTCCTGGGATCAAGTCCCGCATCCGGCCCTCTGCTCAGCCGGGAGCCTGCTTCCTCCTCTCTCTCTCTCTGCCTCTCTGCCTACTTGTGATTTCTCTCTGTCAAATCAATAAATAAAATCTTTAAAAAAAAAAAAAAAAAGAGTTCTCACAACACTCTTCAAAACTGGCATTACTGTATCTATGTACAAAATGAAGGGATGAGACCTGAAGCCCAGGAAAATCTGAGTAATTTGTCCAAGTTCATACAACGGATGGCAGAGCTAAAATTCAAACACAGGTCTAAAGCCCACGCTTTTTCTATTTAACCATACCGTCTTCATTAGGCAGTCTTTTCCAGTTGTTTCAGCCCCCAAAATATAGCTGTAAACTCAATTTAAATACAATAACAAAAAACCAACTGATGGGAACTAGTTTTTCTCAGCTTTGACTTATTTTTTTCAGAATCTTAACATTTGGTCAGTCTGTTTTGACAACTTACACATTGTTAAAACTTCCATATATATGTATATACATATATATACATAATATATACATATATATACATATATTTATACATTTATATATATTTTATATTTTCCCCCTCCTAACTATATATATATATTCCCCTCCAATATTATAATATATTGCAAATGTATGTAACATAGCAAAAAAAAAAAACCAGCTCTGGCATTTTGTTTCTTTTTAATATTTCAAATAGCATGAACTCCTGCCCAAGATACAAAGTCTGCAAATGCCAAAGTACTCATTAATACAAACATGTTATTATTTACTCATGAGTGCTGATGAACTTAATGAAGGCAGAGGGATTTCTCTTTGCATTTAAAAAAAATAAATAGAATATGAATTCCTATCTACTCATTTAAAATGCAGTATCTATGCAATTAGTATAAAAATATATTATAAAGTATATGAAGTATATAAAACAAAAAATTAACACTCACATATGGGAAGTGGCAATAATAGTAACAAAACTTTATAAGGTAAAATAATAAAAGCTTCAGGAAGAGCAGAGGAAGAAGTATAAATTCAAATGTACCATATGTTTTAAGCAACAAGAAAAAACATGGACAGGGGGGCGCCCCTGAAGACTGGAAAAAAAGTGAACCAGTCGTTAAAACAGAGAATTGGAATAGGCAGAAAGAAATGGAGACTGCCCTCCAGAAGTGAAAAAAGGTCAGCAAGAGCAAATTTTCAGAGCTGAGACTGCCAACACCAGGCCCAGCAAACAATGGAGTGCCAGCTTGAACAGATACCCTGCAAGTGGATAAACGAGACTGAGCAAAGCAGTGTGCTGACAGCGTGTTTCTTAAACGTCAGACGGATGAATCTGGACTCAGGTCATTACGTGAACCTTGTTCTTCCCAAGGACAAGACTTGGACTAGGAGAGCCAGACCCACATCTGTGCCAAACACTCTACTAACTGCTTCTCTCACATTATTTCATGTGATTCTTGGGGCAGTCCTGTGGGGGTAACTCTTCTTCTCCCTGTTCCACATATTAGAAAATATAATTTGGGCACCTGGGTGGCTCAGAGGATTAAGCCTCTGCCTTCAGTTCGGGTCATGGTCTCAGGGTCCCAGGATCCAGTCCCGTATCAGGCTCTCTGCTCAGCAGGGAGCCTGCTTCCCCCACCCCCGCCTGCCTTACTGCCTACTTGTGATCATCGCGCTCTCTCTGTGTCAAATAAATAAATAACATCTTTAAAAAAAGAAAAGAAAATATAATTTGCCCAGTGCCATCCAGAAAACAAACAACAGAGCACAGATTTAGACCCAGGTCTGCGTGAATCACAAGCCCATTTTCTCTCTACTCTGCCATATAGCCACTCAGCTGATGAAAGCTCAGGGAGTACATGGATGCGGTCTCATGCACCTTATCTCCAGAGCCTATCACTGCACCTGGAACACCCACAGTGTTTAAATATTTCCAAGTGAACCGAGAAAATTAGAATGAGATGAGAATTTTATCGAACATACATCCTGAGTTATACCACCTTCAGGGAAGTCATCTTTGAAAGACGCCCAGTTGTCCCAGGGTACTGCTTTTATGGTACCCCAAAACCTTTTGAATTCTATCTTCTCCCTCCAGGAATCTCTCTCAGTGTACAGTACATTCTTTTCTCAATAGTGGCTACTTTTTGTCTTCCCAAGGTCCATTTTATTGAAGTGGCCATAAACTCTTTAGTGTCCTGTAGGAATGGATGATCAAATGGAGAAAAGTAATTTTAGTTACTGTGGTAAAATAAGAGGATGGATGTTCTTGTAAGCTTTGTATTCTGACTCTGGCCAAAATGTTGCGAATATTAGGATCATTGGGTGGTCTCTCACATGGGTCACTATAGGAAAAATTATTAGGAGATATAAGTTCTGACACATATAATATGAAGGAATCCAATTGTTTTAATAGCAACTGATGTAAGGGTTAAGTTTTCTTTTAACTCAAAGAATATAAAGGTTGTCAGTTGAATTTTGAGTAAAGCAGAGTAGATAGTTTAGAAGCACGGATTTTTGAAAACAGATTGGTAGAGCACCAGTGAAGAGTGGGAGTTGAAAGGGGAACAAACAGAAAACAAAAAAATGGGGAAAATGACAGAGGTAAGAACAGTCTTGCATGTATCAGGTTTATTATTGAAATAGTGAAGAGGTTCTTGAGTGGGAAGCAACGTGATCAATGCAGGAGAATGTCTTACTCTGTCATGTCCGCCATCTTCCCCACATTTGGATCTTTTACAATGTAATCCTTTCTGGGGAGTTCATCATATGTTTTACAACTTTTTTTTTATTATCTTGTTTGTGAATTCTTCAAATTAAATGTTTTTACCTTCTGTCTCACTCCTACCTCACTCTGAGCAGGCCAAATGTTTGTGTTGTGAAATCCGTAATCCATTACAATCTGTTACTCTGCAACTAGATGAAATGTCAGCAGTTGAGTTGTACTGTGTGTACTACAGAAAAAAGGAGAACGAGAACTCACTGAGAAGCACCAGCTTAAATAATTAAAAGATCAAAGAGAAGGAGCATCCACACCCACACTTGCTTGTTTTAAACAAGGCTAAAAGTTTTTTATGAATTTTATGAACAAGAGTCTCCAAATTGTTTTGAGGTACTTTAATTCATTTATTTTTATTTATTCAGCATGTATGTATTAAGTCCCTTTTATTAGCCAGAGACGATGCCAGTTTTCAGGACTACAACGGTAAAGAAGACAGACCCATTAAGCTTAGACAGTTATACTTTTATGGTGACACAGCACTGTAGGGGAGATTAAAGCTCTGGCCTTGGACTCAGCCTATGTGGACCCAACCATGACTCCACTTACTATCAGTGTTGCTTAACCCTTCCTAAAAATGGGTTATTACCCACCTGTGTGAGCTAAGATACACTCTAAATGAGATCAATCACATGAAGTACTTAGAACAATCCTTGACCTAATAAACTCTGAGTAAATGTTATTCTTATTGTTGGAAACACAAACCAGTCCCCCCTTCTTTCCTTGTCCTCAAACAAACAAACAAAAAAAAAAACCCATCACCCTGACCACTACACCTGTATCTTTCTTTTTGTGAAGAGACTTGGATAGACCAAGGGTTCAGAGGGCATTGTCAGGCACGGTTTTGATCAAAAGGAGGTGTCTGAGCACAGACCCCAAGTCTGAGAGACTGTGAAGTATGAAAAGAGGTCCTAAATGATAATGGGGGGGAAGGCAATTTACCTCCTAAGTGTATACCCAAGAAAAATGGAGGCACATGTACACACACACACACACACACACACCACCAAAACAAACAAAAACAAAAAACTGTATGAGAATGTTCACAGCAGTGTTTTTTAACAGCCAAAAATCAGAAGGAGCTCAAACTTCCATCAGGGGGTAAATAATTCAACGTGCTATATACATATAACAGAATATTATTCAGCCACACACACAAAGAGCAATGCCGCACTGATACAGGCTACAATACAGATGAACCAGAAGAGGCAAATCCACAGACAGAAAGCAGACTGACGGGGGCCGGAGGCTGGGAGTTGGGGGGTCGGTGGGGAGGAATGAAGAATGACCACTAATGGGTATGGGTTTCTTTGTGGGTAATGAAAGTATTCTAAAATTAGGGAGTGGTGATGGTTACACAATTCTGCAGATACCAACATCCACTGAATTAGACCATTTAAGAGGGTGAATTTTATGTTAGGGGAATTTTATCTCAGGAAAGCAGTTTTTTCAGAAGTGTTTCAAGCACTGAAACCCTATATAAGGAAGCCTGATGTTTGAGGTTGATCCACAGCCCCATTTGAAATCATACTCGGATACACTGTTGGTTCTTTCCTGGTGTGGTTTGAAAAGTTTAGAGAGGTTTCCTCAAAGTATTCTGGTTTCCCTTTGAACCACAGCATTTGTCTCCAAGATCACGCTCCTCACCACATGGCTCTTGATATAAGGTCAACACTATCATCCTTGGGTTGGAAAGAATGCAGGCCTATGCGCAGGCCACATGGCTAGCCAGGGAGAACCCAGGATTCAGACACCAGTGTTGATTCCAAAGCCATTGTCTCCTGGTCTATACCCCTCCGGGTAGGAAGTGTTAGTCTTAATTCTCCTGACATATAAACATTGTTTGAAAAATATGAAGACTAATCCTTTTACAGTCTGTCTCTACACCATAGCTTCTCAAATTCCCCCAGTCATTTAGTCACTCTTCTCTGGGCCCTTTCTCACAACATTATGCATTTTTTTAGGTAGAAACTGATACATAATAAACGCACTCCTATGAAATGTACATTTCAGCGTGTCTTCACTGTTTTGTCCACCACTATAACCACCACTGCAGGCAAGCTGCAGAAGGTTTCTTACCCCAGAAAAAGTCCCATGTGCCTCTTTGTCATCAATCCCCGGCGTCTAGAAGTAATCTGTTCTGCTTTTTCTCACCATGGCTTAGTTTGCCTGTTTTGAACTACATATAAATGGAATCCTACTGTTCTGGGTCCTGATTCTTTTGGTCCAGGTATTTCTGGGATTCTTCATAAAGCTGCATGCCACAGTTCTCTCCTTATAACTTAGTGTTCTAGTGCATGAAAGGGCCACAATTTACCCATTTTTGTGTTGATGGATGTTGGGGTTGTTTTCAGTTTTGAATTATGATGAACAGAGCTGCTGTCAATGTACTTGCCCACCTTTCTGGGGACACATGCTTTCATTTCACCCAGCACTGCTAGTTCATACGGAGGTGTATGTACCATGCTTTCTTAAGCTAAAGTGACCAGCACCCCAGGTAATAGTCCATGTAGAAATGTACTGGGATATTTACTATCTGGGATTCAATAGTATCTTCTCACTTTAAGGAGCCTCCTTGATGATGCTCAGCTCACTTTCATCCTTGACCTTGACAGTGTATTATCTATGCTATGCCATGCACTTGGCACCTTATTACATGCAGCCCTGTTGTGCAAGTGTAACTTCTTAGCCACATAACGCTCATACATGGAAAGATGCCTGGTTTTCCTGTTTTGCTGACTATGCAGGTGGGGTATGAGCTCCTTCCAAGGGAAGTATTTCATACTTTTGCACATCATCATGAGTGAGCGCCCAAGAAAAAGCATGGAATGGGTCAAGTGAGGATGTAATTCTGCGTCCAAATCCCATCAACTTTCTAAGCCTCATTTCTTTTTATGAAAAATGTAAAATAGAATATGTACTTTTACATTTGAAAACTGTTTTTTCCAATGGTGTGTACTAAATATATAGTTAATGCAACCACTAAAACAACCCAATTTTAGGATATTTCCATCGCCCCAAAAGGAAACTTCATGCCCATTTGCAATCATTCCCATTCCTACCCCTCATCCAGAGGCCACTGTTAATCTATTCCCTGTCCCTAAAGATTTGCCCCTTCTAGACTTTGCCTATCAGTGTAATCCTGTAATATGTGGCCTTAGAAAGTCTAATGTTGGGACGCCTGGATGGCTTAGTCAGATAAGCATCTAATTTTGGCTCAGGTCATGATCTCAGGGTTGTAGGATCAAGCCCCACCTGAGGCTATGTGCTGGGCATGGAGTCGGCTTAAGATTCTCTCTTTCCCTCCCCCTCTATTCCTCCCCGCCCCAAACCCTTGCCCACACTTGCCTTGTGCTCTTTCTCCCACTCTCAAAAAAAAAAAAAAAGAAAGAAAGAAAGAAAGAAAGAAAAAGAAAAGTTTAATGCCAAGTAAATTCCTAAAGTAAATGGATACATTGAGTAATGAGTCACTTTGTTTGATGGGGCAAAATCTATCCTTTGCAGTTCTGTTTAACAATTACGGGACATTTTTTCCCTCTTTCTGTGGGGCCAGTGACAGTCTCAGTATCTCTGGGCCATTCCTGTCCCCCGCTTTCCAGATTTCAAGTGCCTTCAGGCAAAGTGGAATGGCACCTAAGTTTTTGGAAAAGCTGATGAAAGAATTCTCCGTGGGTCTACTTCAATCAAAACAATCCTGGCACTTGTTGTCTCCTGCTCCTTATCTCCTCTCTCCCCTGTTCTTCATCTCTTCACAAGAGGAACTTCGGGGACAAAGAAACTATTGAGTTTACTTTTTTGTTCCACTTTTAATGTCCCCCAAGTCATTAATAATGTGCGATTATTTTCTCCCTGAGATGGCCAGGAATGTACGTCAGAGTGCTCACTGGAGTGTCTTTCTGCTGGGCTCCAGGAGCAAGCAAATTCTGGCGTGGAAAACAGGAGAGCCTGGGCCACCAGGTGAACCCAAAGCCCAGCAAATCCAGCCGTGAGCAAACCATCCGCATATGCATTTTAAAATGCTTAGAGGGCGGTGTTCTTAGAAGTGATGCCTTTCATCCTAGAATGAGCCCTTGCTTTCAACATCCTTTCTGAAACTAACTTCAAAAATCAGTATTTTTTTTTCATGTGGAACATAATTTATGCTCAAGGACAATTTTCTGGACTTCAGGGAACACCAGAGCATAGGGATGAACATTTCAGAGTAAAGCACAAGGCCCCGCAGACAATGCTATTTTTTTTTTTTAAATATTTAGAGAATGAGAAGACTTGGCTATAAGTTTCAAACACTTTGGCATGTGGTGAGAGGTTGTGTTTACCAAAAGTTAATCAACTACTCTTCAGTTTAAGATGTTATTTCTACATAAATAAATCAATATTCTGACAAGGTACTCCCCTGAAGTTTTGCTTTCTGCTAGTGTTCAAGGAGAGAAGAGGGAGGCAACATCTTTCTGGAACCAGCATGTCAGGAATAGTCTGTTCTTAATGTATCTCAGGGTCAAAAAATAAAAATAAAGTTGAGATTAGAATTTAAAATCGGTCAAGAGACTGGAGTTTTATGTTTTGATTTTAGAACACATTTTTCAACAGCTTAAGTCATAAAGAGGGAATCCAGACAGTCTTTGAAATACTAATATAAAATCAACGTCTATGTTTGACTTAGATTCTGAGGAGAGATGTATACTCTGTTTGAGGTCACTGACTTTCCAAGTACTATCATACTGCTATTTTGTTTATATTGAGGCCATGTTTGAAAATTACACGAAGGCTCTAGAACCTGGGTGTCACAGTAGACTTGCCTAATTTTAAGGGGTAAAAAGTCATCCATGTTTCTATTTGGTACACTATTTACAAAGCTCTATTACCCAGAAAAACCAGGTAGAGCAACACTTTCCATATTTATATTCCCATCTCCAGTGTTTATATGAGCCAGGCACTGTGCTAAGTATGGTAGCTCATTTACTCCTAACCACAACACTCTGAGTAGGTATTTTTATTATCCCAAAGGTATAGACGAAGAGGCCAAAACAGAGAAGTTAAAAATCATACCAGATCCTATAGCTAATGGGATAACTGAAACTCGGACTTTTGTCTGACTGCACAAACACCCTTTATGCTAGACAGCCTCTGAGAAAGAGGTGACAGGGCCTGTGATAGGGATATTTTCATCTATGAACACACGAACACACTGCATATGCCCTACGGTTTTTCTCCCTAACTCTTCTTCCAGCTCCCACGCCACGACCACGCTCTGTGAGGGAGGCTACGATGCCTGCCTCAGCTTGACACCTCTCCTTATTCTGAGATGCTCCCAGACTTTCTGGGTCCGTCTGCCTCTGGCAGAGGTAGACCTGGGAAAGACCCAACAGAACATCCCCAGGTTTCTGCTCCCAAGTCTCCCCATCCCATCCTCTGGTTTGCTCCATTCTGTTATGCTACAAGTTCCTGGAAATAGGAAATCATTGCTTCCCTGTCTTTCACTGCCTTTCCTTACAGCAAGTCTGAGAATGAACAGGGAGCAAGATGACCTACACTGTAATCATGCATAAAACACTAAAGATTAAGGGGACATTTTAATGTTCTCCAAACAATGTTTAATTGGATATAATGGAATGCAAGAACCTTTTTTTTTTTTCCAAAACAAGATATTTTGTATGCTTGAAGTTCTCTAAGCCCCTGTGATTCATAAAGCAATAGGAGAAGCTCCTGACTAACACCCTATGGGGAAAATCAGATAACCAAGATCTGCAGAATTATACAATTTTGGGTCATTGCTAAAATCGTTTTCAAAGCGCAAGCTGCCAAAAATGGATGATTCCCCTATAAAATAATACAATTTGAAATATGGCACTGACTACCCTCCTAGATTTCCATTTCAAAACTCTAACTCTTATGAGAAAAAGGGAAAGGAGGACAGAAAAAGCATGAGCTACATCTTACAAAGCCAAATGATTACTAAATGTATGCCATCCCATACCCAATTTTTTCTTTCCTCAAATCCAAATGTTTCCTATTTTGAAGATGGCATTGTAGCATTCCCACCTGGAGATTTTCATGCCATCTTTACAGGAGTTACTTTAAAGAGCTTCACATACAACTTAGCCAAATTTTTAAATACTTTTTATGTCAGATCTGAATTTTAGTGGGGTAACTGTATGAAATGAACAGTTGCTGGTGCCATTTTCAATCACGACTTTCAAAGCTCTTTATCAGTTGCTGCCTGTGCAGGAAACCAGATCGAGCACCATCTGTATCAGGTGATTTCTGGACACCTCGATTCTCACCACCACCACCACACCCCCAAGCCCCTAATCCCAGCCACTTCCTCCTGCTAGCTTGTGCTCCCTCTTCAAAAATTCTCTAATTTGCTAATGAGTATTCCAATTGCTCATCACTTTCCTTGGGAGGAAAAATAACTTACAAATTCAATTTAAATGCGAAGCAAGTAAGTACATTAGCTCAGTGAAATCCCACACACTATGGGATAGTTAGCCATGTTTGCAAGTGAAGAAACTGAGGCTCACAGGGGCTGAAACACTTGTCCAAAAATCATATAACAAGGAAGCAGTGACCAGACATTAAAATCAATGGTTTGATTTGCTCCAAAAAGTCCACATTAATTTTTATTTCTTCTACGTTTAAATTCTTTAAGAGCAAGAAGTTCACATTAAATTCCTAGCACTGGGAGTTAGGAATGATTTGAGGAATGTATAAGGGATGCTGGTAATGAACTCACAAGCAGCAACACATGCCTCTGGTGGCCTTTTGTGTTTTAAAAAAAGTGGATTGAGGGGTGCCTGGGTGGCTCAGTCAGCTAAGCAACCCACCCTGGATTTTGGCTCAGATCACGAGATCGATTCCCACGTGGAGCTCGGGCTCAGCTCGGAGTCGGCTGGAGAGTCTCCCTCTGTTCCTCCCATCACTTGTTCTTGTTCCCACTCACGCAAGCTCTCTCTAGAATAAATCAATCTCCTTTAAAAAGTGGGTTAAGGTTTTTCCTGAAGAAACAATCAGTATCAGAATGGTGCCTCTTTAAATTACATGCAAGTCTGAGTTCCTGTTCTTCCAGTCCAGGTGTGGTAAAGTGAAGGGAAATTCTTTATCTCAGTCACTGTTAGTCCAAATACAATAGGAATAAACCTGAACATAGAAGAGAGCTGATACACAGCTAAACTTTTTAACAAGGCTGATCTAGGGCAGAGCTGCTGTTTGGGGCATTTGGCCTGAGCCTGAGAGAAGTACTCACACCAGGATGCGTTGTACAAGTCACCGGGGATGAGTGCATGGCAAGACCCAGGACACAGTCTTGAGGATCGAGCCTCCTTTCAGATCCTCATGTTCCACATCTAATGAATTCAGTGCCTTGGGCTAGAACTTGAGTAACTGGAAGCAAAAAGCAGCCCGTCATTGTAATTTCTACAGGAAGACAATGCTTGGGACGCAGAGTGATCTCTGAGTGGAGCACAGAGCCACTTGCTCAGCCATTAGTTAGAATGCCACGGAGCCAAGTGGAAAGCAGAGGCGGGGAGCAGATGGGAGAAGAGTGCCGAGTACGGTCTGTCTGTAGTCCAGGTGCTGACCGGCTGTATCGCACCATCTCGTCCAGCCCTGCCAACATTCTCTAAGAAAAGGCTTCAGGCTGCAGCCTTTATGGATAAAATCATATGCACCTGACTTCAGAACTGAGCACGGAAATCATATCCTCAATGCAAGCTCTGGCAAACCTAAACCAAGACTGTGTAAATGTTAAGCTCCACTCTCTCAAAGAGTTTAAGACCTAAGTTATTCAAACACATTCTGAGACTGTGACAGGGTAGGACTAATCTATCCCCAAACAGAAACTGCTACTGACATCTTCTATGCCTCATCCTTCCGATTAAAAAGCTCTGAGAGTCCTTTCTTACTTAAAAGGCTGCATCCGTTTGGATGATCTTTTATGCCCCATATATTTCGACTTGTCTTAATTTACATTTGTCCCCTGTAATGTAGATCATTAAGCCAGTAAGGAGTTTAAGATAATTGATCTCTTTCTTTCTGAGTGTCATGGTGACTATTATAAATGTTAACTCACATTTGCATGAACTTTCATATGTGCTAGGGCCTGTGGGGACTCAGCCCTGTGCTTCTGAACCTAATTCTGCCCTCCTTCACATCTTGGGACTTTGGCCTCGATGGTAGTCACTGATAGGATTTGGGCTCTCATAAAAGGACCAGAATCTCTTTCTCAGAGTGAGGGAACTGAGTAATTCGTGTCCATTTCAAATATCCACTTGAGCCAACTTAGAATGACCTTCTGAAACCACTGAAGTCCAGGTACAAAGAAGGGCATTCAGATGACACATGGAAACCCAGAAGGACCCTATCTACAGTGTTCAGTGTTGAAACAGATATCTGAAAGAGCCTAGATCTCTGTAGGGTTTTTAAAAATAAGAATTGGGACATGGGTTTGTAGTCCTGCTCACAGTAAGGGAACAGACAAGGTGATCTCTCGTGGGATCTAGCAGTCTGGTGATTCATCAAAGAGGGTGTTTAAAAAGCAAAGGCATGAGAGAAACAGAGCTATGGCATCAATCTAAATCAAGGCTTACATGGATCTTTTTTTTTTTTTTTTTTAAATTTCCGATCTCTCCCTGCGTTTTCATAAGCCCTATCCCAGTAGGACATACTCTCTACGATCACTTTGACAAACAACGGTTTTGGTACTTAGGTTTTTAGTCTCTTTCAAAGTAATCAATTTCTGACAATGAAAAATAGCCAGATGTTGATTCCAAAGCTCTGGACCACAGTGATAGATTTGGGGAGCTGATTTAGCAAACTGGGTTTCTATACATCAGCCCCTGGCTTGGTTTCTTGGGCCTGTTGCCCGTGGACAGCACAGTCTCAGCAGAAGGTTAGACAAATGCAATAAAAATGGGAGTCATATCATGTTGACTTTCCTACCAGGTACCTTGTAAAGAAAGGTACTAGATAAAAATATTTTTTTCTTTATGTTTAATGAAGGTTACTTGTAGGAAAAAAAAAAAAAAATTCTGTCCAGACATGGGAAATTTCACATAGTAAAGAGTTCTTGCAGACAGAAGCACTAACAAGCTGAGCCTCTGGCCATCGTATCTAAACTAGGTAGATATTCATATTCGTGGATGCTGGCCTATGCTAACTTATTTCAACATGGTAAGAAAATGGCTACATATAAACTACCACTTAGTGGAATAGTAGACAGCCATTAGACATAATTACATGGAAAAAATGCTTTTGTATGTTAGGCAGAAAAAGCAAAATATCAAATTTATATATATGCCTTAGATGTGAATCTTTTTAATATTTGCATAAGGACAGAGGTAATTTGGGGATCTCTATAAGTGACAGTATGGTCTTAGAACGCCAAAAGTATTTTCGTTCTCCTTTTTAACATACATATATAAGTATGAATACACACATGCGATACACTTGACATAATAAATAATTACATTTCATAATTCAATCTAGTACATTCTGATTTCAGAACAGGTTTTCAAGTGCTCTACCATGAGTTGTAAGAAAACAGGGATCAACTCACCTAATCCCTCCTCCATTCCCTTTTCTGCTCCAAATACCTTGATACCAACTGCAATATAGACACATGAATGGGCTTCCATGTTAGCTTATGTTCAGCTAATGATCTCCTTTCCCTTGTCCCAAATTAGCTTGTCCCAGACATTTTCCCATAAATTTCTCCAAGAAAGCATTCAGTATTTTCCCTTATGAAATCATTAGGAAACAGGAAGGTCAAAACAGACCAACATTTAAAAATATGACCCAGAGGACCCCTGTAGTACTGCAGAGCCCAAACCCCACAGAAGCATCACTTATGTCCTACACACACAAACAAAGTAGGAAATCTGGAAAGGGCTAAGAAAAGCTGTATGGATGAAATAAATCTTGGCCAGCAAAGAGAAGTTTCTGTGGTAAATCTCGCTATGCCCCACAAAGGAATGGGGCAAAATAACAAGATGAAGGCTTATGCCTTGGGTCACAGCAGCAGCAAATATATTGTTAAAAGGCTTTCAAGGCCTTGGAGATACCATCACAAAATCCTATTGACCTAAAAGACTTCCCTGAAGCGTGGATTTTTAAAAACCTGCATTCAAAATGCCAGCTAAGTTCTAGGATAAGTAGCCCTCAAATCTGTCCTCCCTTCTCCTGGCCACCACAGTTTGGACATTCCCTAGAACATCTGAACGCCCCTTAAGTATCAGGGGCAGCTAAGGACCTGGGTGAACCCAAACTGTTCATGCATTTCTGGAAGACTTTAGCCTATTTCTGGTAGCTAAGGACATTGGGCTTCCGGGCTGTCCTACCAGAAGCTCACAGAGGGAGGCATCCCAGGATTTACTGTGTCACTTTGTAAATCCCAGTTTCAAAGTGTAACACGGAACACCTTCTTGGTGGGGAAACGCTGTGCAGTGGCTAAAAAGAAAAACTGTCATCTCTTTCTTGGTGGATGTAGTAAAACAGACCATCAGATACTGAACAGGAAAAATACTGTTATGGACCTAATTTCATACCAAAAAATAGAATTGATCTTTGAGCTTGCAATTACTTTTTTCAATACCAAGTTCGGGTCTCTTTGTAAATGCCAGCTTTGAGTAATTGAAAAACGTCTATAAAGTCATTTCCAAGAAACCTAGAGTTTATGAAAAGCAGAGAAAATATGGTCCATTTCTTGTAAGGCTTATGGTTTCCTCTTTTCTTTCTGATTTAGTGTGGCTGCAGAAGGCTCCTGTAGGAAGAAGGGTCTTTGTACTCAGGTAGACCTGGATTCAAATGCCTCTCCCATTCCTGAACTGGGCCAACAGAAGTCAGCTAGCCTCTCAGGCTTTTAATTTCGTTATGCATCAGATGGAGAATACAAAACCTTATCACAATGTCAATTATATCTCAATTAAAAAAAAAAAACCCTCATCACAGGCCATGGTAATAAGATGCAGTAACATGAGAAAACCTATAACTAGTAAGCATGAAATGAATACTAGCTCCCTTTTCTCCTTTTCCTTCCTTTACAGCTTTGGGCAGTTATAATTTACACAGTAACTATTTGTGTTAAATTGCCTACTACCTCTTTAAAATACAAAGATGCTACTTATTGATAAAGGGGAAAAATACGTAAAGCTTTCATCATGTGCCATGAAACATTTCCTGAGAGTGCAGTCCAATAAAATGGGACAGAGCTCTTCTTGCCATTCACGGAGAGTTAATTTTAGCATAATTATTAAAAAACTCAACTACTTGGGCTTTTTACAAGGTCGATCACATTACATTTCCTCTGCACGCCCTACGTTGGGCTATTCAGTCTGAGAGGCCTGTGACAAGCTATAGTTAATAAGTTTTCCATGGTGTCAAAAGTAATAATATTAACACGTCGTTGTGAGTTAAATTAATTTTGTTTTGTGCACTGGCCTGCATAAACATGAATGACATTTCGAAATATGATCAGGCAGGAACTGAGGAAGAGCCAAGTGGCAAAGCAGAATGAGACACGCTCACCAGAGCAGGGCAGCTGGCTGCATGCATCTGGGGACGCGGGAAGAGAGACACACAATATTATTATAGCAAACTATGGGGGGAAGGGGTGGATGCTTTAGTTCATTTCGTCCCTTAAAAAAAAAAAAAAAAATCCTGAAGAGAGATTTTGTCTTTAGAGAAACTAGAGAGATGTTTGACATCCTGGCTCTATTTAGAAAGGAAAGAGCATCTCTTGGCTAATCTCTGATTTCAAGTATCTTCAACACACAGATTTTTTTTCTTCGCCTGCAAGAGGCAGCTGATTGGTAATAGTTTTTAAATGGATGACCGTCAAGTGGCTTTTTCAAATCCTAATGGTTGTGTTTATTTCAGAGACTTCTTCAGATCCCCCCCTCCCAAAACCCTGCCAATGGCACCAATAAATATGCCATCTGTACACAGTTAGGAGATGCTGCTGAACTTAGAAAGAAAATATGTTACGATGACTCAGGGATCGGATGACCGAAGTGGCTGGTGTAATAGCTTGTCTTGTCCATTTGAGCTGTAGTATTTCAAGTGTTGCAACCACAAATCCAATTATGAGGAAAATGAAGATTTCCCTATTAAAATGGTTATTATAGGTAGGTGTTTTATAATCCTTTGTACATTACATAGAGCTATTATATGTTATCTAGAATGTTCTATGGACACAACTCCAAGCTTGACAATTTAGGCTATATCCTATTATAATAAACCTCTACATTTCTTTCATGTATCTGCCAGCACTTGTTTTTTTCTGTCTGTTCAGAAGTATGATTGATATACCACCCAATTTTTAAACTTTTATATACAAGTTACACAAGTTCTTTTTTTTTTTTTTTTTTTAAGAGAGAGAGCGTGGGGTGAGGTGGAGAGGGAAAGAGAGAATCTTAAGCCGGCTTCATGCCCAGGTCAGAGCCTCATGCTGGGCTTGATCTCAAGACCCTGAAATCATGACGTGAGTCAAAATCAAGATCAGACACTTAACCAACTGAGCCACCCAGGCACCTCTCTAAGTTTTTCTACTAAAATTAAGAGCACTCTGTTCTGGGGTGTCCATATTGTTTGATATCCACAGCCATCCCACACAATAGGAAGTATTGCTACCATCATTTTACAAAGGGAAAGTGAAGGGACTCTCCAAAAGTCATAGGACTTTTAAGTTACTGAGTTTGTAGGTTAGCTCACGTCAGTCTGACTCCAAAGCCAAGGCTCCAGGTGACCCATTCCACAAAGACCCTTGCCTTGTTTCTTCCCAGCCATCAATCCAGTATGTGTACTAATTGCCTAAATAAGTAACTGTATGTTTTATACCTTCTACATTTAATCTCAAATGGATTCATATCGGGAAAGGAAATGCCTCCTTTTTTTTTTTTTTTCATTAACCTGGTGATGTAATTCAGCAAACACACATCTAAAGATCATTCCATGCTGAAGCAAGGTGTTATAGAGATGGATTAGACCTTGTTTCTCCCCTCAAGGAGTTCATAGGTAATGAGAAAGGGACATTGCTGTCTGGAAGTAGAAAGTTCAAATGGAGACTGTGAAAGTAAATTGGAAGTGGGCTATAAAGGATGACTAGAAATTCAAGTTGAGAATAAGGTCTTTCAAGCAGAGGATACTGGCTGAGCTTTTGGAATATTTCAAGAACAAGATGCCTCGATCTGGCTAGGATCTAGTACATGCGAGAAGAAAATAATGGGGGGATAGGGATGAGGCAAAAAAATAAATAAGGGTAATATTTTAGGGCCTTGAATGTGGGAGGTAACATTTTAATTTCACAGCTGGGAGTCAGGAAGATATTAAAGCTGCCAGGGGCTGGATCGGTTGTGTGGTTCAGAAAGCTAATTCTTTAGCAATACAAAGATTAACTGAGGTCTCTGGCCTCCATTCAGGAAATCGTTGCAGAGTATATAACACTATATGGCAGTGAAGAAAACTCAAGTTTGAAAATGTTTTAAGAAATGTATTTACAAGCACACCTGGGTGGCTTAGTCAGTTAAGCGGCCGACTTTTGATTTTGACTCAGGTCATGATCTCAAGGTCATAGGATCAAGCTCTGCATCAGGACCCATGCTCAGCACAGAGTCAGCTTGTCTCCCTTCCTCTGCTCCTACCGCTGCTCATTCTCCCTCTCAAGTAAATAAATAAAATATTTTTTAAATATTCTTACAGAGCTTTGTTATCAGACAGGTAGGGGCAGAGAACCATTGAAAATGATTCTAATTCTAGCTTGGTTGACTAAGAAGTGAAGAAACAGAGCAATAAACAAAGTATTTTAAGAAAAAACAGTAAGTTCTATTTTGGACACATTGATTAAAACTGTTGATTTCAATTTAAGATATGTACACTTTCCCCACCCCCAATAACTTGCTTAATTTAAATGCTTTATGGATAGTATGTAAGATCTCCAAAACAGTACCATACCCATAATCAACTAACATTTTATTTTCTACTGTTCCTTACCAGTCTATTTGTGAGCAATTCAGAAGAATACTAGAAACAAAAGCCATATACTTAAAAAAAAAAAAAAAAAAAAAAAAAACCTCCATAGGAAAAAATGTCCTGAAGAACAGAAAATGGTCTTCATTCTTGTGGTCTAACCTGGTATATTTACAGGCTTCCTCAGGAGTTTCCTGATTGCCATTTCAACTCTTCCCAGCTAAGCAGCCAGGGGTAATAAATCACTGCAACCCCCTGTTCCTTACTGTGCTGATCCAAGCTCAGGACCGCTGAAAAGTCAGGTGGGAGGCAAAATCCAAGCCAAGAGTAGGATTCAGTGGACTTCAACTTTGATAGACCCACTGTGTGAGAAGATCCGGTGTCTTTCTGCAGAAGGAGAACCTAGGGAAGGGTCCAAGTGTGGTACCATACAAATCTCTGCACAGATTTCTTTTCAGACCCCCTTCCTGACTGTCCATGTGCCCTTCTATGTATCCAAGAACAATCTAGTAAGAGAGCCGACGAGAGTGGGGTGTCTATATAAACATTCACAGGGCATCGTCCTTCCATCTAGTAATGCAACAAAAATAAGAGTATCTGTTATGTGCCAGGCACTACACCAGGCACTAGCCAAGTAGTCATCCCAAAAAGATGGATCAAATACCACTTTTAAAAATCCTTAATTATTTATGGATAGAAATGCTACTGAGAAGAATAAACTAACTAGCAGGGATTATGCATTTACCATGTTCTAGACACTGCTCTATATACTTAACCTGTCTCATCTCATTGAATCCTCTCCACAACTAGCTGAGATCAGCACCATCATTTCCCCCATTTTATACAGTCAGAAACAGAAGCTCAAGGAGAAGGAACCATCTGCTTAGGTCACTCGCTCATTGGTGGCAATCTAGGGTTTCTTTCTTTTTTTTTTTTTAACTTTATTTTATTTTATTTATTTATTTGACAGTCAGATCACAAGTAGGAAAAGAGGCAGACAGAGAGAGAGGAGGAAGCAGGCTCCCTGCTGGGCAGAAAGCCCAATGTGGAGTTTGATCCCAGGACCCTGGGATCATGACCTGAGCTGAAGGCAGAGGTTTTAACCCACAGAGCCACCCAGGCGCCCCTGATCTGGGGTTTCAAATCTAGGTCTATGTGACTCAGGACTTCAACTCTAACCTCCACTACATGCAGCCCAGTAGGTGCGTCAATCACACAATCCATTGACCTTTGGCCACAGGAGAACCAAGAAGATTGTCCTTATCATTTGTTTAGAGAAAGGGCCTTGCTTTTCATATTTTTCTAATTCACTACTGAAAATAATCCCTTTCTTGCCTTTACCCCTCTTTTGCAGCAAGCCTATCCTTTCCTTTTTTTCTTCTTTGACCTCACTAAATCCTGAGGAGGAGGGATAATACATTTTATTACCCCTTCTGACTCAAGGCAGTGGAATACATCTCCTTTTAGTCAGTGTATTTAGCTCTGGCAGCCTCAGTAATGTAAAGGGAAATCGGGGAGCTTGTGTTTGGACATACTTCTGCTCCTCTGAGGAACACTTTCATCTCAATAGTCTGCAGATAGCTGTGCAAGACCTTGAGACGGTCATTCAGGAATTGTAGTCTGCTGATTCCTGTGCGTTCTGGAAGACATGAAAGCAGTTACAAATTGCTTAACAGATGATGCATAATATTGGAGATGAAGAATCTGGCTGTGAACACTTACACCAGGGAAATCCTGTGTGTTACTTTTTTTTTTTCCAGTATAACACCTTATGCTAAGGGTTTCTAACTGGCATAGAGTTTAATACCATTGAATAATGATCCATTATAAAAGGAAATTTCAGAAGTTTTATCACAGAAAGGATGAACATGGACTTTGGTGCTTAATAGACCTGTGTTCTGAGTTCTAAAAGCCATGTTCCCTTAGGAAAGTTAGTTACTTCACATGGTTGAACTTCAATTGGTTCACTCACTAGAAAGAATGCTACCCTGTATTTCGTGGCATGGGAAGATCTGAAATCCATAAATGAGGACTTGTAATTAAAAACAACGTTTATTGAGCACTTACTGTCAGGTTCTGTTGTAGGCACTGCACATATAGTAAGTCCTTAAATCTCACAATAGTCCTTTGAATTAGAGTTTTTTTGTTTGTTTGTTTGTTTAATTATCATTCACATTTTACTGGTGAGGATACAAAGTTCCACAGAAGTTAAGAGTATTCCCTGATCATACAGCTAGTAAGTGAGAAGCCAAGATTTGAACTCAGCAGTCTAATTGCAGTCATAACCACAGCAGTAACCCTCTCCAAAAGTTTTGGGAACCTAACATCTTATAGGAATACAGACTTAGGTTCCAATCCATTCTCCTTTCTTGATATACCTTAATTTTAAGAATAGGAAACTCTCTCAAAGACCCCAGGAAAAACTGCCCCAATTTATTTCTGCAACCTGTTCAATTTTAAGTTTTACCCACACACAACTGAAGGGTTTTTTTTTTTAAGTTTCTAATTTTAATTCCAATTAGTTAACATACAAGGTTACATTAGTTTCCAGTGTACAATACGGGGATTCAACACTTCTGTACATCACCCAGTGCTCATCATGACAAGTGCTCTCCTCACTCCCCATCACCTGTTTCACCCATCCCCCACCCCCACACACACCCTCTGTTTATTGGTTTGTCTCCCTCTCTCCTTTTCCCCCTTTGCTCTTTTGTTTTGTTCCTTAAATTCCACATATGAGTGAAATCATATGGTATTTGTCTTTTTCTGACTTATTTTGCTTAACATTATGTTCTCTAGCTCCAATCCATGTTGTTGCAGATAGCCAGACTTTATTTTTTAATGACTGAATAACATCCCATTGTATATATATATCACACATCTTTGTCCACTGATCAATCAATGGACACTTGGAGAAGTATTCTTAATTTATAATAGAAACACCTTCCTTCAGAAAGTTTTCCCACCTAACTCTGTACCATTCTCACCTATAAGCAACATCAATGGTTCATTTCTCTACCTTTAACTCATTCTGGATAAATTTCAAATTAACTGTTTTATATTATTATACATTCTCTACTTGTTTGTATGGTTTCTCCATAAGCTTAAAACTATAAGATTCTTGTATTGTAACTTCTCACAAAAGTAGTCATATGTCTCTATGGTTCACCATCTGCAGCCAAATGCTTTCAAATATTCAAGGACTCAGACTACCTAAAAAAAAAAAAATGCATTATCTGCAAAGGGTCTTTAAATATAATTAACAGTGTTATATTAACTTCAGGTGTACAATATAACGATTCAACAATCCTATACATTTCCGTGCTCATCACAATAAATATATTCTTAATCCCCTTGATCTATTTTACCCATCCCCCTACTCATTTTCCCTCTGGCAACCAGTAATTTGTTCACTGTGTTTCAATATCTTTGTCTTTTTCTTTATTCATTTGTTTCTAAAATTCCACATCTGAATGATACATCATGTGACACAAGGGACACAAATATCACATCATGGTATTGGTCTCTCTGTGATTGACTTATCTCACTTAGCAATATCCTCTCTACGTCCATCCATGTTGTAAATGGCAAGATGCCATTCTTTTTTTATGGCTGAGTAATAGTACATCACAGAGACACAGCGCACATCTTTATCCGTTCATCTGTGGATGGGTATTTGGCTTGCCTCTGTGTCTTGTCTATTGTAAATACCGCTGCAATTACATAGGGATGCATATATCTTTTCGAATTAGTGTTTTCATTATCTTGGGGTAAATACCCAGCAGTGGAATTACTAGATCATATTGTAATTCTATTTTTTTGTTGTTGTTATTTATCGTTTTCCACAGTAGCTGCACCAATTTGCATCTCTACCAATTTGCATTTGCGTACAAAAATTTCTTTTTCTCCACATCTTAATCAACACTGGTTATTCAGGTAGCAGTTTTATACTGTTCCTTTTAGTTTCAGTAGTTCAAAACGCTATCCCTTCTATTTCACATATTCTTTCTCCTGATTGAAAGATTTGGGGGAGTCTTGTGACACTTGTGTGATTTTTTTTTTTTTTTTTGCCAAGAATTAGTTTCCATTTCAAAGCAATGGAAATAAGGATTACCTTAGGCTCTTAATTTGTCCCTTTGCAGAATTTATTGAACAATTGTTATTATTTTTCTGAGGTAGATTTCATGGAAATCTACAAAGTATTTTAAGGTACAGTGTTGGTAAACATGATTTTACACGATTTCACATTGAAAAAGTACTTTTTAAAAAATTAGCATTGATTTCCCTTAATAAGCTATCATATAATAATAGATAAAAACACAGATAAAACAAAATCTTAATAAAATGATAAAAGTCATCTGGTGAAATTGATCAGAAATGTATGGGTCAGGTTTTTTGCTTATGTTTCCTAGAAACGTATGAAGATCTCTTTCATAAAAATATGTTCAAAAAGATGAAAGCCAGAATGCCGTTGCAAATAAGGAGGAAAATCATCATAGTTTAAGATGCCTGGAGTTAACAATGGCATAACATAGGTCTTAAATTCTTTTAGTAATCAGTGCTCACAAAATTCTGCGATGTACTTTACATAACTAAAAAAATCTGACATCTCAGCAGGGTCGCTCCAACCTTCAGTCTGAATACATGCAAAATGAAGCAAGTAAGATGTACTTATGTGTTTGTCTGAAGAGAGTAGTTGCCATTCAAATTCATATCATACTCTCTTGCAGATAAAGTATATTTTGCACTGTGTGATTTAGTGAATCCAAGAGACCACTGAATTCTCTAATGATGTTCTGATTTTCTTAACAATGAACACCAATGAACTTTCCCCTAGACAAACCAGATGGAAACTAAATTGTTTCTGCAAAATGAACAATTTGTGAAATCTTTGCAAATTGAATTCCAAATATACTTAGAGATGATCTTGACTTCCTCTGTAACAACATGCAATGCATTTAAGGCCTACATGAGAAATACACTAATTAGCTGTGCAACCTTTAAGCAGAGGTGAATGAGAACAGAAGATCACCACTGAAGAGATAGAAGTCAAAAACTCTGGGGGGGGGCGGTGGGGGGAAGTAATATGCAGATGAGACAGCTTCACTAAGAAACTACAAGATTAAGAAAGATGTCGTCAGGGATGTTCATTTATTGTCTCTGAGTTGTTCATGTTAATCTGTTTTCTGAAGGAAGTCACTGAAGTTAAGTATACTTCACATTGCTTCAAGTCAGTTAGATACCGTCAAGATGAAGAAGTTCAAATTCGTAGTCTATATGTCTATATACACTGTTCCACAGAATCTCATCTGTATCCAAAAACTGAAGGGACTATGCATGAGAAAGATTTTTTATATTACCCACAACCTAATGACAGTTTTCACAGTGACCTTAAGAAACTACCAAGTAGGGGCACCTGGGTGGTTCAGTTGGTTAAGCGGCTGCCTTCGGCTCAGGTCATGATCCCAGGGTCCTGGAATCGAGACCCGCATTGGGCGCCCTGCTCGGCAGGGAGTCTGCTTCTCCCTCTCCTTCTGCTTGCTGCTCTGCATACTTGTACTCTCTATCTCTCTGTCAAATAAATAAAATCTTAAAAAAAAAAAAAAGAAAGAAAGAAAATGAAAAAGAAAGAAACTACCCAGTAGGTACGACATGTTTGTAAGCACAAAAACTTCATCTCGAATAAAGCGTTTCTTACAATTCCCATGGCATTCCATCTATTACTTCCTTGGAAAAAACTAAAATGGCCATAGTCATAATTGACTTTAATACCTATTTAGACCTACTTAGACCTACTATACTTTTATACTTTTATATACTTTTTAAATACTTTTTTATACTTTTTTTATACTTTTTTATACTTTTATACTTTTATACCTACTTAGAAACTCAAATATTCCACCTCAGCTATTACGTCATCATGAAAAGGAGGGTTCTTCTGCGTCTTTATGAGATCCAGCTCCTCAATGTCTAAAAAAAGTTAATAATGAAGCAAAGAAGTAGGGGAAACTTTCAAAATGTTATTCTACTGTTATTAAACTAGCAAGAAAAAAAATGTTAATACCTTTCATTTCATGAAGCTCTTTTATATCTTTAATCTCATTTTATTCTCACCATTCAAAGGTAATTGTGTTATTATATATAAATCTAGTTACAATTTCTCTTCAAACATCAAACTAGAGAAATTCCTGATGTTATGTACCATTTTTAAAGCCTACACAGTCCTCCCAAATTACAATTGTTTTCTCTTTGCCTTTTCTACATTTTTGCTCTGCCAACTTATTTTCCCAAAGATCTTTATCCATTGTCTTCGGCATACCTACTCTCCTAGAAAGCTTGACCCCCAAAATCGTACATCCACTTTTTGCTTTTAATAAGAAATCCAAATGATTCTTTTTTTTTTAAAGATTTTTATTTATTTATTTGACAGACGGAGATTACAAGTAGGCAGAGGAGATAGGCAGAGAAAGGAGGAAGCAGGCTCCCCGCCGAGCAGAGAGCCTGATGTGGGGCTCGATCCCAGGACCCTGGGACCATGACCTGAGCCGAAGGCAGAGGCTTTAACCCACTGAGCCACGCAGGCGCCCCAAATCCAAATGATTCTTAACTCAAGAAAATTTATCAGCCAGGTGCTAGACATGGCCTCCTCCCCCTCCCAAGCCCACCCTCAATCACTAGGGTATATAACAGAGCCTTTTATTTTTCCCCTCTCAGCCTTGACCAACTAATTTCAAACTTTTCCTACTATAGCACAAAACCTAAGAATTGCTATTTTTCTCTGTCCTATGCCCTTCCTACAGTAAGATAAATTCTCTTGATCTGAGCTTTTATACTGACCTTTAGCCATATGGCACACACCATGTTAGACAAAACTGACTAAAACACTGGACTTATTTAATGAAAGAGGCAGATAAGTAAACAGACATGTAGACTGTGATATTACAAGTGCTATACTGAGAGTCTGGAAATTGTCATGGAAGCACAAAGATGGGAGAAAGAGCCAAACTCTTACTCAGGGAAAGACTCATAAAGAGGTAATAGTCGAGAAATAAGCAGGAATCCAGTAGAAAAACAAAGGGAGAGACGTTATACCAGGCAAAGGAAGCAGCATGTTCAAAGACGGAGCGCACAGTAGAACCAGGGACGATGAGGAACATTCCAGTATCGTTCTTGTTCTATTTCTTGCAAACACCAATGAAATTAGTTTCAGGTAATAATGTTTCTGCTGTATAGTGTGTATCTCCTTCAATACTGCTTTGCACAATACTTTCATAATTTTCCTTTTTATGGCCATGGACTTTATTTTCTACTTTTGCATTACCTGCATAGATGCCCTTTTTATTTTCAAACGTGTTCTCCAATGAGGCCATCGTTTCCACAAGTCTTTCTAAAGGGCAGTTGTGTTTCACCTGGATTCTTGCATTTCTGCCACCTTCATTCTCCTTCCTCTTAAAGACTCTGAGAGCCAGGCACATCCATAAAGCTCATCTTTTCCAGCTTTTGTCTTTCCCATTACACATTCACAGCCACGTCTAACCCATGCGTTCCCTTTCCAAGAATCCATTCCTCTGCTCTAGGTGCTGTTCTCCACCCCCCCAACAAAGGAAAATCAACCTCCCCCCCCAACCCCATAACCAATCCCTTCTGGAGTGTTAACTTCCCTCTTGCTTTATTGCAAAATTAATATATTCCTTTCAGTCAATAATAGTTTCCTCCATCTCCCCAAAAAGTACCCAACAGCAACTTTTAGGGGCCACCGACCCAGGAACACATGCCCTTCTTGCTAAACTCCTGATGCTACCTTATTCTTATCTACAACTTTTTATCTTCAGATTATTTTTTTGTCATAGGAGCTGTTGACACACATGTAAAGGACCTCTCTAGCTGTTCCAACCACCACCAGAATGCATCTCTGTTCTGGATTAAAAGCAAATTAGAAGCTACGTGCCCATGTTCTTCTCAATGGCTTTCTATTTCACACTTTCCTATGTCCCTATCCTAATGCCAAATCTCCCTGCTGCTGTTAATGGAACTTCAAAATATCATAGAAAAAAATTTTTTTGCACCAATGAGATCGCTGTAACCTATATCTCTTGTTTCAATCCTGAAGAAAACCAACAGTCTTAGCTTTACATTGCTCAGGGAAATCACCTCAGTGCTTTGTGCATTTCTTTCTGACACAGTCTACAGAATATATCCATCTTCTCTGTTATCTAAAGTTCAAATCAAATTCTTTATTTCTGTGGATTTGAATTACTGCAAATACCTCTCCTGGGTTCTCGCCAGTTGAACTAATAATTAAGGTCCCACCCCCGTAGTCCCTCGCCAGGCAGCAGGTCTCACCTCTTATGAAGTGAGTCCACACAAAAAAAAACTTCCAAATCCTCCCACTGCTTTTTTCACCATTCCCGAGTTGTTTGATTTTCCTTATCATCTCTTCCTTCTGCCCTCTTTCTAATAGAAGATGAAACAGATAAACATTTTTACTCTCTCCTTCAATTTTGTTCTTTCCTCTTTATTCCCTTCTCTGTTTTTTCCCGCTGCCTTGGTGCCCCAAACACAACTCATCAGCTTTCCTTCCCTGTCTTGTCTTTTCTTTAAGGCTCCCATTTGCTGTGGACAGACTCACTCCAGCTGAAGCCAGAGTGGAGAAGCTGGGTTGGCCCCTCTGACCTCCCTAATCTTGCTTTTAAGTAGCTTTTTCCCCGCCATCAGCTTCTCTGTGACTCGCCCGTCTATACCACAGTTCTTTTTATCACCTTCCTTTTGGTTTTCTCCTTGATTTTTGTGTTCCCCCAGGCTCACGTGTAGATCTTATGTAAGCCTCAAAGATACAGCAAATGCCGCTTATCTAGTTCAACAGCAAGAGAAGAATTTGCTTAGAGCGCCCCCTAGAGCTGTTTAGTGGCACAGCTTGGGTCTGCTCAGCATTTACCATCTCGTCTTTCACCCAGCTCTCTCAGGACGAAAAGGAAAACCTTTCTGAGCCAATGATGTTTCCTAACTGTGTGGCACTACCATTCCCTCCAGACTTCCTCTTGGTCATCATCATCGTGGAACTAAAAAGAGAAAAGTAGTCTCTGGATAAAAACAGCACCCTGGCTACTGAGCTTTCTCTGCCAAGACCTTATTACCCCACAGTATCCCCTTTCAAGTTAGTTAGCCTGCACCAGTCAATATAACTACAACTGACAAAAGGTCAGGATGCAAAGTCTTTACAGTTGTTGAGTATGATTAGTAAAAATTTAATGCTGCTTTATCAGTGCCTTGGTAGAAATCATCCAAATGCCTACCTCCATCACAAGAGATAACACTCTTCTCAAGGTGAAAAGTGCCCAACAATGCCTTCCAATGATTACCTGGCATTTTTTGTAGTTTGTTTTGTTGTTGTTGTTTTTTTTTTTTTTTTCAAAGATTTTATTTATTTGACAGACAGATCACAAGTAGGCAGAGAGGCAGGCAGAGAGAGAGGGGAAAGCAGGCTCCCTGCTGAGCAGAAAGCCCGATGCGGGGCTCGATCCCAGGACCCTGAGATCATGACCTGAGCCGAAGAGGCTTAACCCACTGAGCCACCCAGGCGCCCCTGTTTTGTTTTTTTAATGTATGTTCGAGGATCAATGGCTCACCTGCCACATATTTCTTTATAATGCTTCCTTTTAAGTGCAGAGGTCATTTTACATTTTTATTTAGAAATAAGTTGCCCTTATTTCAAAAGTACTTGCTATCTACATTTCACTTTTCACTACAGTGGATTAAAATACTTATTTGAATTATGGAAACCTGTGTTAAGAGTCCACTTGACCCCAGAACCTCAGTCACGTTTGTATGAGAAAATAGAATATTAAAAATCAGGCCTGACCCAGAAAATCAAGGACATGTAGTTAACACAGGGAGAAGATTAATGGGACAAGGCTACTTGGTAAAGTTTATCTTTGGATATCTTCCAAACTGTTTTCCATTTTCTCCTTTCTTCACATGTCCTCATACAATTGATTTACCTGGATTCCCACTTATGCCCTCTTCTAAGTAAAGCAGCATCCCAAATTATAGACATACTCAGGATCTTCCCCATTTTTGTCCATTCCCACTCAGATAAATCTTCCATACCCCCAAGAAACTGTCCACTAAAATTTAATACCATAATGGATTGTCCTATCATCCACTAGGGGGCAAAATGGTATTTATCATTTTAAAAGACTCCTAGAGATTGAAAGCTTTAATTAAAGGGTTTGAATGGTGGTATTTCAGGCATCATAGCACACTACGCCATGAAGACTCTTTTGACGAGGACTCCCTTTCCATTCTGTACTCTGTGCCCATTCCCCTACCTTCCACTCAAAATTCACATATAAAATTAACCATAACAAATTCCTCTACCTTCTCTATAGCGGTTCTTCCTAAAACATGTTTCTATAATGGCACTTGCCATTTTATGTTGTATCTGTTTTAGGCCTATTCTTCCTGGCCAAAAATAAGTCTCTTCAGGACAAGAACAAGTTTCAGTCAGCCTTTTTTTCCCAATACCTTGCACCATGACTGACATACTGAAAATATAAATTAGGTGTTCGGTAAACTGAATCAAGTACAAGACTAAGTGTTGTTCTCTTTTTGACAAATCACAGAAAGTGGAATGGATTACTAATCCCACTTCTGAGTGGATTCTGACAAACAGCTAGTAGTCTCTGACAGAGTGAAGCATTCGGTACACATATTCATTCTTTGACTCAATAAATATGTACTAACCATCTTCTATGGGCCAATCACTATGCATATAGATAAAAGGACACTATACAAAGATTATCAAATTCATGGGAGTGAGGTACAATGCAATGACCATACAAATTCATGATTGTTGTCCATGATTACAGTTACTGTAAGTGATTATAATATAGGACTATTACAATCAATATTTCAAGGAAGGGTATTGGAGGACGACTAAGGAATATATAAGAAGAGCCTTATTTAGTCTGGCAAGTCAGGAAACACCTCTTTAAATACTGAGGTAAGGTCTGACAGATGAGAAAAAGTTAACTAAACATAAGGGAGAACAAAAGGACAGAACGTGTCAAACAAAAGAACAGTTTATGTGATGGTTCTGAGTATGTTGTTAATGTGACATATTTGATCCTATGAAGATGACTGATGTGGCTGGAGCACAGAGGGGGCAAGTGCCAGGAGAGGAGGCTGAGGAGTAAGCAGGAGCCAGACCCCATATTATAACTGATGGTAAAGATGGCGGTCTTAATCCCTAGAGAGACAGGATACTGACCTGAGGATTTCGAGATTTGTTATTTAAAAGGTGATTCTGCCCACTATAGTTCAGGAGTAAATTTAGGAGGACCAACTAAGACTTCTAGAATAATCTAGATGACCGAATGGATTAGAGTGGTGAATATTCTAATACAGAATGTGAGATATATTGGCTAAGGATGAAAACAAGTGAGTCCACTTCTGAAATTCCTAACAGATAAAACACAACAAGCAGTTGTGATAAACAGATAAAACACAACAAGTAGTTGTGATCAATGGTAATGCCCAGTTTTCTGGCTTGCGCAACTAGTCGGAGGCTGACAGCAATTACTGAAATAGAGTGAACCAGGTTCGTGAAACTAGATCGTGAATTCAGTTTTTGAAATTTGAGTCAAAGATGTGTGTGAAATATCCTAGTATGGAAATGACAAGAAGGCAGTTGGAGAGAGTCTGGAGCTCAAAGTAAAGAGAAGACACACACTTGGCACGTGGCAATCACTTTTACGTTGTTATTAAAGCTGCAGACAGGGAGAGTATATGCATATTCCTTTTATTGCATTTACTGAGCTTTTTACAAATAGAAGGTTTGTGAAGCAAATCTATCACTACCATTTTTCCAACAGTATTTGCTTACAAATCTCTGCCTCTGTCACATTTTGATAATTCTTGCAATATTTCAAACTTTTTCATTATATTTGTGATGAGTGATCTATGATGAGTGATTACAAGTTGTAAGCACTCATCTGATGGACAGCATTTTGGGGGGAAGAATTAAGGTATGTACATTTTTTAGACACAATGCTATTGCACACTTAAAAGACTGCAGTATAGTATAAACTTCTATATGCACTGGAAACCAAAAAATTCATTTGACTCACATGATTGTGGTATTTGCATTATCGTGGCAGTCTGCAACCAAACTCGGAAGCTCTCCAGGTATACCTCTACTAGTTTATGGGAAAAAAAAGGGGGAGGGACTAGGATTAAGGCTTAAGAAAGACCAAGATCGGGGCGCCTGGATGGCTCAGTGGGTTAAGCTGCTGCCTTCAGCTTAGGTCATGATCTCAGGGTCCTGGGATCGAGTCCCGCATCGGGCTCTCTGCTCAGCAGGGAGCCCGCTTCCTCCTCCTCTCTCTCTCTGCCTGCCTCTCTGCCTACTTGTAATCTCTCTCTGTCAAATAAATAAATAAAATCTTAAAAAAAAAAAAAGAACATCCTTTCTTATAAAAAAAAAAAAGAAAGAAAGAAAGACCAAGATCAAGACTGAGTGGTCAGAGAGGCAGGTAAATCAAGAAAGCCTTGTATCGCAGAATCCAAGGAGGAGAGGGATGTCAAATTCTGCTGAGACTTCAAGGTAAAAAAATATTTACAGCTACGATGAATGTTATCTGGAACCCTAGCAGCAGCCATTTCAAAATAATGGAGAGCAAAACCAGTGGAACATGAATAAATAGGGACAGTGATTGTCACTAATTCACTCAAGAAATCTGGCTTGCAAAAGGAACAGAGGAATGAGGCATTATCTAGAGAAGAAGGTGGTTGAAATGGAATTTTTGTTAAAATACAGTAGTATTTGCTTTTTGATGAGCCAGATACTCATAACTTTATTATGTTTATTTTGCCCATTGATTTTTGTATGCTTTACTATGTCCTGGTACCTGTGTAGGAGATGTCCCATAAGTATCTGTTGAATGAACAGTACCTGTAGATAAATGCCCACATCTCATTCTACTGCTCTTTTCCCTCTTCTGTAATGTACTTTGCTGTTACTTATTTTTAATAGGCATTTTGATTTTCTACTTTCATCATTCTTATTTTGATCTGGTCAAAATACCTGTTTCTGTTGTAGCTAATAGGACTACAAGTGTAAAGCACATCTCCAATTGACAATAAATATATTAAGAGGAAATTTTGAAGATCTAAATCATAAAGCAGATATATTTAATTGTATGAATTTTATGAATTCTGTAGAAACTTGGTCACTTGTTTTAGGCGTTTTGTAACATTTGTAACTTGGTTTAAGCGGTTACAGGACTTTGCAGGTACATCCTTGTGTCTAGAACCTTTTTGCCCTCTTCTTCACGTGGTTCACACAGATTTTTCCTGTTGACCTTCATATCTCAGCTCAGGCACTTGCTACCCCAGGACATTTACTTATCACACCCCATACATACATACTGGCTCTGATTGAAACGGGAGACCTAGATGACTTGTTTTAAAGCTAGATTTGCATGGCAAGCCCATTAGTTTTACAAAGAATGTGCATTTGGGTGGCCAGAGAAATGACGATGATTATCGGGGATAAAAATCTCCAATTAAAGTATCCCCCCCTTAGTTCTGTCACTAGACCCTAGGAAGTTCCAACCTTCTCTTTACTCCTATAGCATTGGTGGCATCTCTATGGTATGATTGCTTGATTTTTCTCCATCTAAATCTGTCACTCTACTTCTTTCAGAACTTTTAAGGTCCTGCTATTCATCTAAGTATTTGGAGTCTGGACTAGTAGTCTTATGGTAGAACCCATTTTTTGTAAATAAGAAATTAATAATTAAATTAATCCAGAGTTAATAGGTTATATAGTATCCTCATAAAGTAAGTATTCAAAGATATAACATACTGTCTCATTCACCTGAACAATTCACTGTGTATTTGTACACTAGGCCAGGTTCAGTCTTTTTAGCCTCAATACATCCACACCACCATTTCATACTGTGACCATCTGGACCATTAGATATAAGTACTGATTTGGCAGATAATTTAGTGGTATGAGTATAGTTGTGAGAATAAAATGAATTTGAAAGCTACTACCACCCAAAGGATGTATTTAAAGCTACTCTTATTAAGATGAGAAACTTGACATTATCCTTTTTATAACTGGAAATGTCCTAGTATTTTTATAAATGAAGAATATGCAAATCATCTGAATTTTCATTTTGAGATTTTGGGGCTGCCATTTTTTAATTTGTCAACCTTTAAATAGACTCCCAACCTCAGAGAAAAACCCTCTACCCAGAGAAACTATCACCAATTTGACACATGGAAAAATCTTAGGATTAACATAAATAGAATATGTCCTTGTAAAATGTCACAGCATTAAGTCAACTCAGTTACCTTTTTAAAACTCATTCAAGAGTACAGCATTTCCAACAAGCTTGTGAACTTAGCTCCATTTGCAAGGTCACAAAAGATGAACCCCTCTTTTCACACATAAAATGATGTATGGTGCTATAGAAGCCATCAAATAAATATTCATTTTAAGTCAAGCTTTTTATTTATCCATTGGAGATGACCCCTGTTCTAAAATATATATGTAATGCTTTTCAAAAAGGAAAGGCATTGCTGTGGTTGTCTATTAAATCATTAATTTTTGTCTACTCTATTCAGTGGCTGCTTTAAAAAATAACAGAATTATCAAGCTGCTCAGAACAAAGGTTCTTTCTGATTGTCAGCTCCATATTCTAAAAGCGCGGGTTAATTTCTCTGAATTTCACAGCTGGAACTTTCTTCACTAACTGGCAGTTTCCACCTAGTGATCAAGGCAATTGACTAAAATAAATTATACATAAACCTGAAATTCCTAATAGTAATAAGGCCCCTTCATGAGATAATCACACCAGCAGAAGTACTCATCTGTTGGCTGCAACTCTATAGGGTTTTGAAATTATCTTACAAAAACCCCATTTCCAGAAATGTTTTCATTTCTAGTTCTGTGAAAGGGCTAACATGGCTACATCTATGGCACTAGGCACAAAGAAGGAGCTCCAAATATATTCACTAACTGACTCATTGATTAAACTGGATATACTGTTCATAAAGCACTAGAGTCCATGCTGTTTATAAAGCAAACAGTTGGCGAGGTACTGACTTCAAAAAACAATCAACAGTTATTTATACTGCTAGTATTAAGAAAGCACATAATAATGGTTTATGAAGTACAATCCCTGCTCCCCTGGAATTTAGGATGAGGGAAACTCATATATGAAATAAATAGGGGAAAAAATATCGCTAGGCACTATGCTGATGGCTATAAAGCAATCGTTAGCAGAAACCGACATTGGCTAGAATAGTAAGGGGGTACTTTGTTAACAATATAAACTTGGACTAAGGCTTAAAGGTTGGAGTAATTTTATTAGGCAGAAAGGACTAAAGACATTGCAGATGGATTTCCTGATTATGCAAAAATTTGGTGGTGAAAAGGAATAGAACTCATGGAAATGTAGTAATAAATGCTTTGATGAACTACCTCCCACACACACCAATCTTGCACCATCTGACTGCCTAGAGTGTTGATGGCTGATGGCTCATAACTGGGGTCCTTCTTCTTAGCACCACCCTCAGCAGCCTCAGCAGAAGAGACTGCTGGTAAGATGTGAGGACAACCCACACCCAATGACTGGTAGATTCAGGAGCATAAAAATCTCATCTCTTTAAAGAATTCAGAACCTATGTGATGAGCTATCCCAGCTCTAGATCTCCCCACAAGATTGGCTGAGACCTCTAATAAGACTACATCACAGCCCAACTTTTCCACCTATACAGTCCTGCTCCCTGCACTCTCCCACAGGTGCTGATCTAAAGAACACTCCACTCCCACTTGCAAATCTGAGTCTGCTTCCCTGGAGAACTTGACCTGTAGCAATAGAGTATAACGTGGGGACCAATCTGACTGTATTTGATAGAAAGCAATTTACATGTATTCATTCAAGGGGCATATATGGACTTTGACTCTGTGCCAGCCACTATTCTAGGGCTTAGAACATAGAGAATGAGAAAAATATTTCTCTTCTCTTGTACACCTGATATTCTGGTGGGGGAAACCTAAACAAAATAATAAAACTTTAAGTGATATGTGCTAGAATGAGAAAGAAGCAGAACAAAGGGACAGGTAGTGTGTATGCTTAGGAGCAGTTGGGGCTTTAGATAGGATGGCCATATAAAAACTCTGAAGAAGTGACGTATGAACAGAAAGCTAAATAAACTAATGGGACAATCCATGATAGTATCTCGGGGAAGAATACTGTAGACAGAAGGAACAGCCACGGCAAATGTCCTGAGGTAGAAGTGTGCCTGGCATGTCTTGAGGAGAGAAAAATCAGGAGCACAGTAGGATGTAGGGAATCAGACAATAGGCCTTTTTGTGTAAGGAATTCAGATCATTCTAAGTCAAATGAGAAGACAAGGAAGGGCTGTAACTAGGATGGCCTCATGATCAGATTTCCATTTTAAAAGATCCTTCTGCCTGAAAGGTGAGAAGGAATCTAGAAAGGAGCAAGACTGGAAGCAGACAGGTTATTAGGAGGCTGCTGTAGAGGTCTAAGCCAGCAATAAGAACTTGGGCTTAAGGTCATGAATCATAAGAGTTTGCCTGGGGCTGAAGTTTCTCAGGGTATACACAGGATATTTAGGGCTAAAACCAATAGTTTTCTGCAAATCAAGAGGGTTGGTCTCCCTATCTGTACCAGAGGGAAGGCCTTTAAGTAGAGAGTTGAGGTCAGATTCAAAATACATTCTGAAGGCTGAGCAGATAGTAAAGTAGAAGAAGGTTTAAATAGTTAGGGCAGAGACAAAGTACAGAGCTTCTTCAAAGTCAGGAAAGTGGGTTTGGACTTTGAAAGATTAGCCTGGCATTAGTATATAGTCTATACCGGACTTTGGAGAGACTATGTCTCATGAGTCATAGTCTCATCAGACTGCTGCAAGAAAAAGATGACAGAAATGTTTAGAGCTGGATCTCAAACACAATGGAGGCAGAAGGGATGGTAGTGATGATAGTGATGGCCACAGTGGCAAATATCACAGCAGAGACGAGGTCATATTGAAGGTAGAAGAGAGTAGAGGTCATGTTGATAAGAATAGGGAAAAATTAAGTAAAATTTAAAAATCCATTTGAGAGACATTGACAAAGAAAGAAATGTCAAGATTTGTGGGCTGAAGGACTAAAGGAAAACAGAAGAAACACTAGTCCCTGGAAACTGATTACTTAGTGACACTAACCAAAAGGGATGTTGGAAAGAACAGGTTGGGGGAAATCTGGTGAAGAACAACCATTTATTTAGATGGCACGACTGTAAAGTGAGAGTGGAATATCGAAGTAGGTTGTCAGTTGCAGAATCAGTTTATCTTTCCAGATGGCGATCTGATAGTAAAGAAAACTCACTATTTTGAGTCAAAGGACCTTGCTGAGGTCCACACTGAGATGGCTATGCAACCTCTGGGTCTTAAACTCTTCATGTCTAAAAGGGGCAAAACTACTTCACAGGGCTATTGTAGAAAAAACAAGACGAATTGTCAAGGAGAAGGAGCTGAGATGGAGATTGGAGGGTCATCTTTCTATGTCAGTTTTCCAGAACCACTTCTGTTCCCCATCACCATAACCCCACTAAAGAAATCTTTTTTTTTTTTTTTTTTAAGATTTTATTTATTGGGGCGCCTGGGTGGCTCAGTGGGTTAAGCCGCTGCCTTCGGCTCAGGTCATGATCTCAGGGTCCTGGGATCAAGTCCCGCATCGGGCTCTCTGCTCGGGAGGGAGCCTGCTTCCTCCTCTCTCTCTCTCTCTCTGCCTGCCTCTCTGCCTACTTGTAATCTCTATCTGTCAAATAAATAAATAAAATCTTTAAAACAAAACAAAAAAAAGATTTTATTTATTTATTTGACAGACAGAAATCACAAGCAGGCAGAGAGGCAGGCAGAGAGAGAGGGAGAAGCAGGATCCCCGCTGAGCAGAGAGCCCAATGTGGGGCTCGATCCCAGGACGCTGGGATCATGACCTGAGCTGAAGGCTGAGGCTTTAACCTACTGAGCCACACAGGTGCCCCAAGAAATCTTTTTTTAAATGGAGAAAATCTTGGTTTCTTGAACTTTAAAGTAATACATAAAAACTCTCGGTATGTGAAAATTGTGAAATAAGAGGTTGATGTTAAACTCTCCACAAAACTCAAACCATTCCAGTTCTTCTGTGTAAGTGACAGGAGATAGAGTAAAACCTTCATATGCTGGAACAAGAGTACATCTCCATCTAATCACAGAAGTTCAGTGCAAGATTTCATAGAGGATAAAAAAACTACTTGCTTTCCCACAACTCATAGTGATAGGAGTCCCCAATCTAAGATTCTAAAGTAACAACACTTACTTAAAACATAAGCCTCAGGGCACCTGGGTGGCTCAGTGGGTTAAACCCTCTGCCTTCGGCTCAGGTCATGATCCCAGGGTCCTGGGATCGAGCCCCACATCGGGCTGTCTGCTGAGCCGGGAGCCTGCTTCCTCCTCTCTCTCTCTCTCTCTGCCTGCCTCTCTGTCTACCTGTGATCTGTCAAATAAATAAATAAAATCTTAAAAAAAAAAAATAAGCCTCAAACCTAAGTCTTATTTCAGCTGTGGCCAAATAGACCCCATCTTCAGGACGGGTCAGCAGAAGCACCGAGTTCTGCCAGGCACGTACGTCTGAAGTACAGATTCCCCATGATGCATATCCTGGCTCTTCTTGCTTCATATGACCTTCAGATTCCCAGCTCATCCCCAACATATGAAAAACACATTGCCATCCTATTTGGAAATACCCTACATCAATTAATCTAGAGTCAAGCCAACATGTAGCAGAAGTCCTAATTCTGAAATTTTGTTTTAGAAAATTATTAAAGCCGTTTTTTAAAGAATTAGAAAAAGCATATATTTATATATTATTGAGATAGTGACAACAAAAAAAAAATATAACTAAAGGTTCATATGAATTAAACATTGCCTTTTCTTGAGAATGAGTTTCTATCTGCTTAATGCTGTAAAGAACACAAATTCCAGAACAGTGACTATCTTTCAAATGGAAGAGTTTCAAACACTGTAAAGTAACTCCAGTTGATTAGAATAAAAAGACATGTTCACTTTGGCATGTCAGTTATAATTTTATAAGCATATGAAATTTTATATATTCAAGTTCCTAAGTTAAGGAGTTAAAAGTAAATCTGAAAATAAGCAGTCTTCCAAGTTTTTCTTTCTCCTAAAATACCAGTTTTGATCTATTCTCCCTCCTGCCACACACACACTCATTCTTCCTCATCCCATAGCTTTATAATTACAAGTAACTTCACCTATTTCTCCTACCTGAGACAAGGTAGGTTCAAACTCTAACTCCTCCCTTCTAGAGAAGGGATAGAGATGACGCAAAATCTCAGAAATTCCCTATATATCACAGAATTGAATAATAAGGTACTGGAAGAAAAGAAAGTTGTATTGTTTCTTCAAAATAGGAGATGTCCTAAATTGAAGACTCTTATATAGAGAGGGGCCATTCAAAAGAACAGTCATATCTAAAATGCTTAACTAGGGGCGCCTGGGTGGCTCAGTGGGTTAAGCCGCTGCCTTCGGCTCAGGTCATGATCTCAGGATCCTGGGATCGAGTCCCACATCGGGCTCTCTGCTCGGGAGGGAGCCTGCTTCCTCCTCTCTCTCTCTCTGCCTGCTTCTCTGCCTACTTGTGATCTCTGTCTTTCAAATAAATAAATAAAATCTTTTTTAAAAAAATAAATAAATAAAATGAAATAAAATAAAATGCTTAACTAGAACAGTTAGAGTAACTTGGTTCTGAAACAGACGGAGTTCCCCAGGGAAGGTCCTGTGGCAGAAAGACAGAACCCTGCAGAAAGAATCCTCTTCCTAGTGAATATTTTTGGACTACAATTTTGTTCATTTACATTTATAAGGTTCAGATGAATCTGTCCACACTTTGTATTAATTTCTATCATCTTGATTCCCATTCTGAATTTTCACGAAGACTAAGAAAAGGAATATATTCGACTAGATTCTCCTCACGTGTAAAGTCATAGGGAGTAAGCAGACACTTTGGGTGAATTTAGCACATATAACTATTATCTAAACTAATGGAAGGGAGATAGGACCTAGATAATTCAAAACAGGGATATTTTCCAAATTTTTCATTTATTTATTTTTTGAGAATGCATAAGTGATAAATCAGCCAAGGACCAGTCTTCAAGGGGTCATGGGGGAAAATGGAGACATGTGCACAATAAAACAAAAACAGTCTTGAGTGACATAAGAGATATATGGGTAAGATGCTAGAAGGACTCAAGGAATCAAAGAACTGGGGGGTTTATAAACACATGTGGTGATGTTTTCAATAAAGCATTACTTAAGCAGAAAATCTATCCCTCTCCCTCTGCCCAACACACACATGGAATGATTACTTCTCACCTGTGGATAAGTCAGAAAAAGTAGATTTTTTATAAGATTTGAGAGGGGATGGGTAGAAGTATGGGGGCAGTGGACGGGCAGAAGGAGAGGGGGACAGAGTGCCAAGGAGACTCCCCACTGAGCTCAGAGCCCTGAACCAGTCTGGACCCCATGACCCTGAGATCACAACCTGAGCCAAGACCAGAGTCAAACACTTAACCCACCGCAACACCCAGGCACCCCACACACTTTGCTTTGATGGACAGAATGAAAACCCAGTAAAAGGAATTGTAGTTCCTTAAGCTGTTAAATTACATCTTGGGCAATTAACCTCCATACGGGAGACTAAGGCTGATTTAACACATACATGAAGTTGTAGATAATACAGTTTTAATAAGAGCATAAGAGGAAAAGGTCTTCTGTACCTTATTCTTATGTTAAGCCTATCTGCAGAAGTCTGATACAACCATCACCTTTAGAATCAGAATTTACTTTGTGGGGCAGGGTGGGGGCGCGGAGGGGAGAGCATGTCCTAAGAAATAAACCCCAATTTGCCATATACCTAATTCCCTGTATCAGAATTCCATGTAGATACCGCCAGCCTCCTGCCCATTCTCATGCTTATGTGAACTCAAATTCTCATGTTGAATACTACGGTTCTTAATTCACATCCTAGAAAGTAAGACACTTAAAGGTATCATAACCCATAGTTCTTTCCGGGGGAAGAAAAAAAAAGAAAGTCAAAGTTCTCTATACCATCACTTTAAACTTTGACTGAAATGTTCAGAAATGCCAGAGATACAGGGTTGGTGAATGTTCCTAGGACCTGAAATAGGATACCCCTGAAACAAGGGGAGGGGCTAGGACATGTGCTGTATTGCTGTATATTTCAATTTTCCAACCCGTTCCTTTGGTTTGTACAACTATTAGAATAAGGGGAAAAAGTTGAATCTCACTTGAAAGGAGTAAAACTGAAATGGCAAAACTTCTTATATGTTGCCTTTCAACTACTAGGAATTCAGAATTTCTCATTAATAATTCAGTCCAGGGGCACCCACTGGGCTCAGATGGTAGGGCATGTGACTCTTGATCTCAGGGTTGTGGGTTCAAGCCCCACACTGGGTGTAGATCTTACTTAAAAATAAAAATAAAAGAGTTAAATCTTTAAAAAAAAAAATCTTTTAAAAAATTGAGTCAAATGCAAATACAAGTCCTTCTCCCAAAAACTAAGCATTAGACATAATCCCATTTGAAATGTAAAAAGACAGAAATTTAGGTAGGTTGATTCTACTAAAGGAGCATTAGACTCTTTTCAAATCTATTTAATAAAGTTATGAAATTTTGCCAAGATCGTTGCAGTGCTATTCAGAGTAGAGTTTCTAAAAAAGTCATCTCGGTCTCATTTCCTGAACTATTGAATTATGGATATATTTTGATGAATGATAAAGTATAGATGAGCTATTTAAAACCAAAATGGGTTACAATCACTCTTCATACCTCAGTGAATGAAAGACCACTGGGTAAATGCCAATGAACCTAAAAGCTTTCACATTCTAATTATCCTAACCATCCTTGTGAAGAATTTGCAATATGTGTGTACAAACTATATTCACCTTTATTCGAAAAGTTACTTATAGTCTCTTCTTGGTTTCACAGCAAGAGAAATTGGGTGATATTTGCTTCTCCCTTCGCTATGTACCGACTGCCGGCAAGCTGACTGTTGTCATTCTGGAGGCAAAGAACCTGAAGAAGATGGACGTGGGTGGCTTATCTGGTAAGACTGTGATGTTTACTGGTTTGTTTTTTTAATGCTCTTTCATCGTGGATACCACATGCATTGCACACATACTGTGACCCCCCCATTCCTTATTGATCACAGCTTCCTTCCCATGGAGAATGGAAGCGGTCTCAGAATCCATCCCAACACAGTGCTCCAGAAGCTGCTCTCAATTTATTGGAACTGGCATAAAAGATGAAATCTATTTTCCTGTTTCATACCCAGAGTAGCAATCATTAGTTCTACTGCACTGAAGCCGGATTTTTTTTTTTTTCTTCTGCTTCTCTTGCAAAAGGCAACACCTATGACCATTTTGAATCCTTTTTCTGGGTGTTTTTTGTTTTTTTTTTTAATCAAAATTCATCCATGACATGAAACCAGAGTTTTAACTGAGACTTCTTTATTAGGCACTTGATAACCTAACAGTTTTTAGTAATACTGTTTTATTAAAGCTGCAGCATTTCAAATATAAGTAAACAAAATCTATTTGAGGGTGACTCCTCAAGGCAATGCATTTATTTCTATAGTCTATGATGGGGGTGGAGGAGACTTTTGGATTTTAAGTTCTACATAACCCAAACTTAGTTTAAAAAAAAAAGGTATACTCTTGCTCAAAAGCAAAGTCAACTGAAGGATTTCCACAATTGAATAGGATTTTTAAATTTTCTGTTCTGCGTAATTATATTTTCAATTTTTTAGTAAAACATGAGAAATTTTCCTTATGTGCCACAAGTTCATCATGAATACACTATAGTTATCATTGTTTGTGGTTGTGAAATTAGAACCCACATTACTGGTTATTCAGTGCTTTCTATTGCAAACTTCAAAAAGTCACCCTAATGCAACCTGGTCATTTTATATTCTAAAGCATAACAGCTCAAAAATGCTAAAGGTGAGTTTCCACTTGCTAAACTACTAATTTGTCGACCAAATTCTCTTGGTATTTATTTCTCTTTATAAATAAGTTGCCTGAGGAAGCTGCACTAATTCATGTCACAGAGACCCCACTTAAAAGCTTACTGCTTTCATTGCTTAAAGAATAACAGAGCAAATTTAAAACAACAAGCAGTTTCCTCCAGAAATATTTAAAAAAATCTAATGTGTGTAAGAGGGAAAATATATGTGTATGTATATGTATATACCATATATATATACACATATACACATATACACATATACATATATACATATATACATATATACATATATACATATATACATATATACATATACAGTGGCACTGAGCATCCCTAACACCAGATACAGCTTGAAAACAATTTCTCACTGGAAGAACCTGGTACTTACTAGAGAAACGGTAGGTTCCGGGTGTGGCACAGGAAGTATACAAGCCTAGAACATCTCATCTAATCAGAAAGCAAGGAAGCTACCAAAGAATACGAGGGTCTTGTCAAAAGACTTGAAAGCCACTGGCCAAAGATGTGATCACTTGAGCACTGGTAATCTAATAAATGCAGGGTATTCAAACCTAAAACAAAAGATCATTTAATGTACAGATAAATTCTCAGCTTTAAGGACAGTTCACTCCCAGATACTACTCAGTATCCTGAGGTAGGACTTCAGGCACCTTTGACCTTTCTTTCCTTTGGTTCAATGGTCATAATGGCTTTGTATTCTGCCGCTCATACTCCTCTCCCAACTCCCATGGCAACTATCACCTCATTACCTCTACCTAGTACTCCCCTAATCTTCTCCAATTCATTGTATTCCCTTTAACTGAGTTCCAGAGGCAGCTTAACCATGAAGCCAGTAAAACTCCAGGGTCCCTCATTTGTTCTGTCTTCTTCCAAGGTCCTAGAAATGCGTTCCCATGATCACTCATATTTCAGCCTCAATTTGTCAGTCACTGTCTGAGTCTCTGACTTTGCCACCATCATCCATCTCTTCTTGTTCAGCAGCATCTGAGTGGCTACAGGCATTTTTGAGATTTAGTTAAGGGAAGCTGGGTCTAGCAGAATAAATTTATGTAGCTTGTAATCACTACCATGTGTAATTGGGTTATTGGTGGCTACCAGGGGAAGGAAGGGCTGCTGGGAGGACTCCTACCACCCACTGCACTGTCTCAGCACCGTGACATAAAAGGGGCAAGGCCAGAAGTCATATATGCTCTAGTACTCATTGTTTTCTAGGGTTGTTTTTTTTTTCTTGTTTATGTTCTTTTTTTCAAATGTTAAACTCCATTTGCTAAAATGGCTAGATAATTTAACCAAAGTGGACTGTTTCACCAGGGTCTAAAGTTATATTAGCTTCAGGATCCACACACCCTGGGTCTACACCTACATTGGAATTACCTGGGATGATTTTGTTTAATTATTAAATATTAAATAAGGATATTTCAAGACTCCTAATTCCAAGGGCTCCATCTCCCTGTGAAGTTAAGTCAGTCATTCAGTTCCACATAACACAGATCCCTCCAGACTATGTCCCACTGCATTTCTGTATTTTAACCAAATTGTATTCTGTATTTTAACCAAATTTAACCAGCACACAGTTCTTCAAATAGACTATGTAATTTGCTGCTTCCATTTGTTGTTTAAATCATTTCCTTCACCTTGAATTCTTCCTTCCAACAATGCCCAGCTAAATGCTATCCATTCTTCAAGCCAAGCTTAAGTCTTATTTTTTTTTCCATCTGTTGAACAAATATATAGTGTTTTCCTCCTTTGTGTTAGGCATTGTTCTTAGACTAGATTTATATCAGTGGACAAAAGAGCCAAAAGACCCTGACCTTGTACACTTTACATCTTAATTTGGGGAGACAGAACCGATAAATAAGGATGCAGTGTGCCAATACATGATAAGTGTTATGGAAAAATCAAAGCAGGGAAGTAGGAGAAGAAATACTGGGGAGTAGTTTTAAGTGTGGTGGTCAGAGAAAGCCACAACCTGAAAGAGGTGAGGAAACAAGCCACGGGCTGTCCAGAGAAAAGAACATTTGGGTGGAGGGATTTCATAAAGTCTTTCCTGACTCATCCCGACAGGACGCATCTTTTCCTTTTTTAAATGCCAACAGCAGTTTGTTTACACCCTTCAAACATCACGATTCTCTCACTAGACTGTGCTCTGTATTTCTATCTCCCACAATGCCCTGACTGGTAGCACTGAACATAGCTGCTGAATGAATAATGAATTATTTACAGAAGAGCTATGGCCTGGAAAAACAAGTCTTGCATTTCAAATTTGTTTAACCTACTTACCATTAAAGTAACTTTAAGAACTTGGATGGTCTATCTCAAAGTAATTTAACCTATGTCTGAGACCAAAATTATATAATGAGATCATCCCAGGTAATTCAAATGTTTAACTACATTTGCTGGAAATGGCTAGTTAATTGGGTTAATTGGAACCAAAGTGGGTTGTTTTTACTAGGGTTGGAATCCCACTCTACCACTACCAGCAATTTGACACTGGACAAATTATTTAGTTTTCTGAGCCTTAGTTGCATTATCTATGAAGTGGAAGTAATAGGATTTTTTTTTATAAATGTGTTGTGAGAAATAAAGCACAGGGTCTAGCACACCTAAGTGCTCATAAATATTCTTGTAATCATTTCTGTTACTTTGTGAAATTTTGGGCTAAAAATGGAAAATGTGAAAGCAACCAATGAACAGTTTAACCAATTCTTGATTGAATGGGAAAAAAGAAAGTTTCATTTTATAAGACTGGCTGGTCAGTTAAGACAAAAATGAGATCAGTAGACCTATGCTTTACATAGACCAAACAGTGAATTAAGACAAGGTATTCAATTAACCAGGATATATTAGGGGAAAAAATGGAAAAAAAAAACTTTAATTTTTCTTACTACTCTATTGCAAGGTTTCTTTTCTACTGTGTAAATTCAAAATACATTGCATCAACATTTTACCTCTCTTATCTATCCATATAGCAAGTCACACAAATCCCAATCCTTCTTATAGGGACAAACTTGACTAGAGCATTCACATGTCTACAGTAGACCTTTGTACTTACAAGCTTAATATTCCAATTCTCAAGTATTTTCGAACAACAGCTAGAGTTTCTGAATCTAGCTATTTGTATTGAAACTTACAGGTTTCAGGGCTGTCCTTCAGGAATAAGTTTGTAAGTAGAAAATGAGTTGTAGGGACGCCTGGGTGGCTCAGTTGGTTAAGCAGCTGCCTTCGGCTCAGGTCATGATCGCAGCGTCCTGGGATCGAGTCCCACATCGGGCTCCTTGCTTGGCAGGGAGCCTGCTTCTCCCTCTGCCTCTGCCTGCCTCTCTGTCTGCCTGTGCTCACTCTCTCTCCCTCTCTCTCTCTGACAAATAAATAAAATCTTAAAAAAAAAAAAGAAAAGAAAATGAGTTGGGTTTCTTTTTGTCCTGTATTTGGAAACGGGGATGGAAAATCAAGCCGTCTGCCTAGTAACCACTTCTCAGTATCCTCACAGCCTTTTATACATCTGTGTGCTTGGAGTAAATTTCTCTTCAAATAATTATCTTTTTGTGAAAACTGAGGAAGAATATGAACAGTGTCTTAGTCCAGTTAGGCTACTATAACACTATCATAAACTGGGTGCCTTAAATGGAAATTTATTTCTCATAGTCCAAGATCAAGGCACCAGCAGGTTCCATGTCTGGTGAGAAACTGCTTCTTGGTTTATAGCCGCTGTCTTATTTTTGAGTCTTCACAAGGCAAAGGAAGCAATGGAGCTTCCTGGGATCCTTTTTATAAGGACACTAATCCTTTTCATGAAGGCTCCACACTCACATCCTAATCGCCTTCTAAGGGTCCCACCTCCAAATACCATCATATCAGGGATTTGGTTTCAACATGGGAATTTTAGGAGAATGCTAACATTCAGTCTACAGCATAGAAGTCTAAGAAACTGATGACATTAAAAAAGTTGAAGATTCTCAAAGGTGTGAGGTTGTAGGTCTTGTATTTTTGAGCTGTTTATTTTATAACATTCAAATCTATACCTGTGCAGACTTTTAAGTTACTCTCAAAGAGTAAATACCTTGCTTCTAACTGAATCCCTTGTACCTGTTTATGTTACAACTGCTTTCCTCACTTTTTGTTTTGGTTGGTCGGGTTTTTGTTTGTTTTCTGTGTGTGTGTGTGTGTGTGTGTTTGGAGGGGGTCTGTCATACCAGAAATTTAAGACTTCTAGGTACAGCTTTAGTGAGAATGTTTAAGACTAAGTTCATTTGGGCTTTATATCACAAATTAAAAATTTTTTAGGTCTTCTAACCTAAGAATAGAGCTGTTTGAAGAAAAAAAGACCAAATTCTTATTGAGCAAAATGGACAGGAATAGAGCTTTTAAATTTCACTTAGGTTGAAGCTTTTCAACCTAAATCTAAAAAGAAAATTTTTAACTCTTAAGTCATTATAATCCAGCTATAGAACATTTTCTAGTTTAGAAATCCCTTAACTTGGTTTTTTCATGTGGTTCTCATGATAGACCTGTGAGGTAATTTCTGAACATAATCTTCTCAGAAAATTGAAGCTTAAAGGCATTAGATAATGTGTATAAATCATTTTGCTTCATGCCTGACGCATAGAAGGTGTTCAATACTGGCAACCGCTGTTGACATTACTGATATTCAAAGTGAGTAGCTTGTAGATGGTATAGCTGGGACTAAAGCCCGGATTCAGATTCTGAATGCAGAATGTCTCAAAGACCATTCCATTTTCCCTTTTCCCTGCAGCTGGCACATAGTCCTTTTGAAATTTTGGCAAGTGGTTTGTACAGCCAGGAACCATGACAAATATACAAGAGTAAGAAGTTTGTCTATCCTGCCTCTTTGATTTGGTTTTAGTCACCTAAGTTGTGAAGAGAACCACAAAAGCCCATCAAGCATGCCAACAAGAAGGTGCTGGGAAAATATATACACAGGACTGAAGTCATAAACACCTATGCCAGCAGTCTCCTGAAAGTCAAGGGGCTAAGAAGCAGCCATGAGATGGGATCAGGTCAGATGTCCTGAGGGGATGTCTGGAACAAATGTAGTTGAAATGTCGTTGGAAGTGTTCTCCCTCATCATCTTTCTTCTATTCACTTTTTATCCCAGGCTCCACCCCTAGTCTTCTCCCTGGTCACCCCCATCCTGTCTTATCACTACAGAATTTACACTATGCAAAGCAAAGAGTAGGGCTGTAGGAGCACTCCCCATCCAAAAGCATCTGGATGTCCCTCCAAAAAAAAAAAAAGGGGGGGGGGTGGGACAATGAAATTCACAAATGGCAGCAATACTTAAGGGAGATAAGGAAAAAAAGCAGACTCGTGGTGATAAAGATGGTGGTAGAGTTACCATCCCCATGTAGCAGACTGCCAGGATGTGGTTGAGCCAACCAAACCCAAGCTAGTAAGATTTACCCTGCACACACACACAATGTTAAGATATGATTTTTAAGTTGCTCATACCTATGTCTTCTCATTTCTCCTGTTCTAGAAATAGAATTTGGAAAAGAGAACCAATTTAAATATTTGAAGTTACCTAGGAAAAAGCAACTCCACAACCTCAGGGAAACACTAGACTCCACCTAAAACCATGCATGAGCAGAGGCAGCTCATTATTTCAGGCACAGGTAGTAGGTAGATAGAATATCACATCACATAAAGATAGGGTATCCTACCTACATAAGAATCACCCCATTGTACATTGTAAAATTTAAGATGTCAGAGACTACCTCAGACCAAGCTATAACTGAATATAAAGGGAGTGGGAACCTAGAAATTATATTTTAAAAGTCCCCCATGTTATTCTTATGCATCTTAAATTTGAAAACAATACTTTATAGAAAGTATATAGAGTGTTAGCTGAAGTCAGGGAGGAAATCATATTGTAATATACCAGTGTATTAAATCAATATATTGTATACCTTTAACAATGTTATATCTCAACGATATCACAAGAAAAAAAAATTAAAAAGAGCTCTATTTAGAAGCTTAAATGTTACATCATAATATTAGCTGAGGTCCAGATCAGCTTAATTCCAATTTAGAATTTTTCTTTGGTCAGTGATATAGAATACATCCTTTGCCTTATATAATGGAATTTCCTTAAATAAGAAGTTCTATTTATTTTGTCAACCCAGTATACTCTTTCTTGAGAAATAACCTTGTCCACAGACATTTAAATGATATCTTCCTCAGTCCCTCCTACTGAAAGACAAAAACAGTAGGTTGTTCCTTGATACATTCATGACCATGATCCTTATCTGTCTTTCCATCAGTACTGAAAGCATGACAAAGGAAACCACTCTAAGCTCAAGTGATTTGAGCTAAAAGCCACTAGGCTGGGAGCTGAGCCAACATACAAAGTAGCAAAAACTTATTTGAGCCGATTAGATAGGGATATACAAATTAATTGGCCATGATATCAGGGTCAAGCAATAATATGCAAATAAACTAGCATCTTGAGCTAACAGGACAGGAATATGCATAATAAGTTGGCTGTGATGTCAGAAGTCTTCATCGTAATTCTAGGCTTGACAGTTACATTATAAAATTCCATGACACTTCAAGATGCTTAGTTATATTGATAAAATAATCTGAATCCCTATATGTGAACAAATTGATCTAAAAAGAAAAAAGAATGACATATCTTTAAACTGGATCATCTTAGAAATTGAGTTATTAAAAAGGGTTATATCAAAGCTTAATGCCAGTTGAGATGCAAGCACAGTTACCACAGAATGGACAGAGATGCTATGTCTGAAGGATTAACAGTGGTTTTGATGAAATGATAAGACCAGATAAGGAGTGTGGGCTAGATCTGAAATCAAGAAATGAGTGATAGGATGAAATGTATTAGTTCAGAACAATTAACACAAAAATGCCTAAATAAGTCCATTAGCTTCAGGTGCATCTCCAATCATTCAACAAATAATATTTCAATACCCATTCTGTGCCAAGCAGTATGCTTATCCTTGTTTACACAAGTAAGAATAACAGGGACACTTGTATAGAACAATGTGAGCTGGACACTGTTCTAAACACTTTATATGTCTTAACTGATTGAATCCCCATTACAACACTAAAAGGTAGATAATATTTTTAATGTTTTTCTATTGATGGAACCAGAGAGGTAAATAATTTTCCCAAGGTCACAGAATTAATTTTTGGCAGAATTAGGTTGTCAACCCAAGCAGTCTTCAGACTTCATGAATAAAACATGACTTCTAAGTTCTTATCCTTTCTCACCAGATTCAACCTGGGCAACAGATGGCTGACTACATGCTGCACTTTGAGGTCTGGCCAAGAATTCTACCCAATTCCAATAGTTCTTTGAAACCCAAACTAAAATTTCATCATGGAAACCACTAATATAAAATGAGTTGGTTGACTAGTTTTTGGTTACTTGGACACCAAAGACAGGGTCGATGAGTCCCTAAGATCGGACAACAAATATTAACAGCTTTCTGGGTTGAAAGGACAATCTCCATTTCTTTCTTATGTACAGATCTGTTATTTTAGTGATTGAGTCTTCGCACACTAAAGATGAAATTAAAAAAACAGGGTAGCTTCAACTATTTCACTGGTAGAGGTGTAGGGATGTTACTAAGATTTTATGGAAGAAGGTCTAAGAGAGTTGAATGCATAGGTGGGAGAAAAAACTGAGTAGTAGGCAAGTTTTTTTAGATTTTATCAAGAATTGATTCTGGAAGATAGTGTGTAATATTACTGGGAGACTGGGGCAATATGATTTTATGATATAAATCTTACTACCCCCTTGTCAAGTGCCATGGACTCTGGAAGTCAAAAATCACTTTTAAATAACCCCAAAGAAATTAGAATTGCAATTGACAACTTACCAAGAAAATAGAGCTCAGATGAAAAAAGTTACTAAGAAAAACCTGCAGATGGAGAAGTGGAAGTAGTAAGTTCCAAAGAGGTTTGTTCCAAGACATTTATACCAGTTACCTTGAAACTCTCCATTTTGAAGGTAACAGAAAGCTTTCCAGTCATTGAAAGCCAAGCTCAGAGGATAAATGAGAAGATCTTGCTAGGCTGAGTAAGCCAAAATACGGTAGATGAGCTTCAGTATGGGTAAGCTTAGAAATAAGATCGTTAAAGAAAAAGAACAAAAAGAATCAAATTAGTAGAAAATTAAGGTCCATAATAAAACAAGAAAAAAGTCACATAGAACCACCTACTGAAGACATGCACCAAGTACATGGCTACAATCAGACAGGCGTGGCATTGTCATGGAATTATTATAAGTACAAGAGGGGGGGAAGTGCCCTTTGTCTCAGACTAAAATTCACCCTTGTGTGGAATACACTTAGTTATGAACACCCACCTCAGGAAAAATATGGATGGTGTTAGATGACCAGCTGCCAGAGGAAGTGGCAGAGGGATGAAGGGGCTGTGTGTGAGGACAGGCTTAGAAGATTGGGTCTTTGTAGTCTGGGAAAGGAGAGCTGAGCAGACGTGATTAAAGTCTGAAAATCGTGACAGGTAGAGCTAGGGTAATACCTACCTGTTATCAAGTACCTGTTAGCAAGTGACCTTGATGTTTGAAAGGGAATACATAAAAGGAGGGCCATTCAGAATGACCTCAAAGGTACCTTTCTACTTAAAAATTCTTTGTCAAATTTTCTTTGCAGTTGGGTAGTAAAAACTTGTTACTCTAGGAGATGGAATAGGTTGAGCTAAATGTATGTTTATACATTTTTATATATGTTTGGAGATACAGACTTCAAAGGGGACATCTCTAAATCTTTATTTTCTGGTGTCTTATAGGACCCCCATGCTTTTCCTGGGTAACCATCAGAAAAAGATCCCCCAGAGCTGCGTATCTCAGTAATCCAACCCAGAATGACTACATTTGCATCCTTGATTTGGCCATTCTATCCTCTGCTCTCCAGTCACTATCCAAAGAAAGAAATAGGGAAGGTTAGAATTGGAACAGGTAATGGTGTTACCAGGATTAAAACCCCAAAATATTCCTGTTTTTAAAACTACATTTGGTGAGCCTCAAGAGGTTTGATTATCTATATCTGATAGAGCTTTTCAAATAAAACTATTAAAAATATATAGCAAACATCTATGCCATTTTTCTCTTTTATGAGGCTACAAGATACTTTTTAGGCCTACAACAGGTGACAAAAATGGAAAATACTATCAAGTCTTAAACAATGGCAACAACGTTCAAAGAAATAAACCGCAAAAACAACCGTTAAAAAAGACTGTACTCGATTCTCTTGGAACTGAAAAGGACTATAATATACTATTCGTACATCATTCCTTAATCCCATGTTCCTGCTCTCCACTAAAAATTTATCACTCTATTTTCCTCCATAGTCTTGCCACCTGCTGAACAATGAGCTACTTGGGGAGAGCAGAGATGGCTTCTACTTAATGTTTGCCTTCTCAGAGGCCCTAACACTCATGTCAGGGGAACAGACCTCAGTATTCTCCACCTCGACAACCAGTTAGGAACTTGACAGTTCTGCCAATCTAACAGGTTACTTTGTCCTCATCTTGTAACTGATCTGACTTAACTGTTTTTACTTAATGAAACTCTATTGGCCTTACATATAAGTCATATAACAGAAATAGCTAGTAAAATCAGAATAAACAAAATGTAATTTTTGAAATTACCTCAACTGTCATTTTCACATTTTCCTCCTTCATTCCTTCATCCTCTTTAGTTAACCAAAAAAGAAACAAACAAACAGACTATCTCCGGGGAATAAAGGAAGAGTGACCCAAAAATGTACGCATTACTATAGTTATTCCTCAGTGACACTCATAAAGGCATTTTCCAGTGAAGACAAAAATGGTCCACTAGTCACATCTTTTGCCCAGCATGAACAGATAAAGCAATGATTCATCATCTTACTTGTTCATTGCTTCATAGACTAACTCCATATGAAAAGAGTCAAGAAGCCATAGCCACTGGTTGACTTTTTGCATTGCTAATGACCTAACTTTTGTTATTCATCATTTTTAGAGCTCCCTGGAAAACCAGGAAGCTTCTTACAACTTTTTCTTCTACAAATAAATGATTATAAGTGTTTATTTAGGGAATTAAGTTTTTAACTTGAAAATATGAAATAGTATTTAATATCCTCAGTAACTGCTTTTACCCACAACTAAAGCAACCCAGTTGACTGACAAATGCATAGATTTCAAACTGACTTCAGCCAACATGACAGGGTAATTGTCCCCCATGAATGAAAAAGCTCTGAATGCATATTAAGTGACAACATACTTGCAGAATACATATACATAGGGAACTGAGATTTCGTAGTTATCTACCAATATTATAGCTGCCATTTGTTCATAACAACTTTCATATCCTAATTAAGGAAACAAACCCTTTCACAGAGAGTACTGTTACAGTATTTCCCTCGATTTTTAGTTTTAAAGTTCTAGAAAAGCTTAAGCGGAGTACATGGGTGTTGTTACTCTAGGAGATGGAATAGGTTGAGCTAAATGTATGTTTATACATTATAAACATGTTATACATAAAGGAAGATGCTCAGTCCCTTAAGCATCTTCCTTTAGCTCAGTTCCTGATTGTAGGGTCCTGGGATCAAGCCAGGCTCCCTGTTGCCAGTGGGGAGTTTGCTTCTCCCTCTCTCTGCCCTTCTCCCTGCTCATGATCACTCTCTACCTCTCTCAAATAAATAAGAAAAGTTTAAGAAGTTAAAACAACCCATAATCCTACCACTTTAATATGTGAGTTAAAGGACCAACTAGTCTTTCCAATCCCTTCCCATTCAAAGATAGTTAATTTCCTCAAGGAAACAATTTGAAATTTCTTATCCAGATTTCCTTTTCTGCTTTATATAAATTACACTCACATAAACATATGTGCATCTTACAAAAATGGGATTATATCAAACATTCTGTAATATTTTTTCACCTAACAATATAGAATAGAGATCCTTCGGGATCAGTATGTAGAAATGTACCACTACTTTTCTTAATTGCTTTGCATCCCTTTGTTTGGCTAGATCAGGGTATACTTCATAATCCCCTTATAATATGAGGAAAATTACTTAACTTCAAAGGATGTGAAGAACTTTAAATAGAAGAATAATATTCTCCTGGATAGGAATATGATGTCAGTTCCTCCCAAGTTAATATCAAACACCATAAATGAAGGCAGGACAAGTAACTTTTTTGGAAGAAAGCAGATAAGGCATCAATATCCTTGTAATACAAAGAGGTCAAATGGGGAAGAAAATGGGAGAAATTCACCATTTTTTAAAAACTTTCCTGAAATTTTCTTGCTGCTGCTTCTACTACTACTGGCTCCTTTTGCCAAAAGCTACAATATTACATTTTTATACAGTCTCATCATGCCTCTAAATACGAAAGGATTTTAAAGTAAGATGTAATTACCCTCAGTTCAAAACCTAAAAATGTGTTGCTTAAAAAGACAACCTCAATTGATTGCAAAGAGTACAAAAAATAAGTCAGGTCATTAGCTTATAGATTTTCAGATTTTCATCAACTATCTTTGCAAGAGTTTGAATCCATTAAAACACTCAATTCAGTGGCATTATTTTGATACCAACTTGAAAGTATCTGAGTCACTAAAAGTGAAAGTAAAATGCAAAAGTCAAAACCAACATTTAAGAGAGTTTCTCAATTTCTACACTGTATAAAACTATTTAAACATTTGAAAGCTACATCTATTAAAAGTTGCAATTTAAAGCATATATTTAAAATACTCTAAAAAATACTCTTTAATTTTATAGTACCTTTTTTGCATGCAGTGAAAACATTATAAATGAAACTAGCCTAAAGAACTTATTATATTACAGCAAAGCTGTCATTTACTATAATTAGAAATCTATTTTAGTCTTAACTGAAAGTTGTGTTCATGTTTTATATGAGAATTTCACTAAAATGTTTAAGAAATAGTTTAGTGGCAGAGATTTTAAAAGAGGCAGTGAATGCTTATGAATTATGCAAGTCTGAACTTTCATTTTAATAACTTCATTAAAATATAAAAACCTTAAAAGCCTCCCAAAAGGAATTTAACTTTATAAAAATGCTTTATACGTGCCCTGACCTTGCCAAAAGGCATGCCTAAGGCATGATTTACCCGTTATTACAGGGCAAAGCCTAATAATAAATACCTATCTGAAAATGCCAGCATCTGTCCTTGCCTGCTTGGCCTCCAGTGGAGTTGCAAGTCAGCCATAAACAGACCCTCTCCTGTGAGACAGCAGGACGCAGCAGACAGGGAACAGCAACCAGCATCGGAAAGTAGGATCCCAAGCCTTCCACCTTTCTGATCTTGTCTGTTCATCTATGCAGCTGGGGTATCCAGGAGAGCAATGAAGTAATGTCAGGTGGAAACTAAGTTGGCAGTGTTGATTATTTCTAAGCAAAAGACAGTTCTGGCTAATCTAGTTTCTCATCATATCCTGGCTCCTAGAAAATAAGTTCCTGTATGGCTACTACAAACATTTCTTGTTTTTAAGGCAACATCTCCATCATTTGGATACTGTCATCTACTTAGACCAACTTATCCCCAGAGAACATCATAAGGCTAACCAGCAAACTCTGCAATCCTTCCTGTTATTTGGCCACGAGACCAGGCTTGTTTTAAAAGAAATAAGACTAATAGTATATTTTTACCAACTTCAAATCCTTAGGTTGTTTCTTTGAATTTTCAAAGCTACTAAGTTGTCTTCCATATGGTTCTTTATAAAGGCCCAAGACAAACACATCTAATTGAGTCAACAAATAGGAATAAAGATGACCAATAGAGCCTTCCTTAGTCACCCTAATTATCAAGTTAATGTCTGGATGCTGGACAAACTCTCCCTCTTTCCAAAATGAAACACCGTAAGACATAACCCACTGTTGCTATGTTAATTTGACTAGAAATGGCAAGGCCTTGTACCCAAAGCAACCCCCACTGGTCTTTCCAAATAATGGTGCCCCAGCTAATGAATCCCTACTTGGATACAACAGGAGTCCGTGTTCCTTGCCCACTGTTGTTGCTTAATTGAATGGTCAAGAATTCCACCTCTTACCCTACATATTCTCAAATCTTCACAAATAATACCAACACCAAAAACAAGAGAAATGACCAATGAACTCCCATATCCTTGCACTCCTTTGACACTTGTTTTCAGCTTGACTCCTTTTTCAGCTTGTTTTCCTCCAGCTGAAATTTCTTTTTCTGTATCAAATGTACCCCAAGACTGAGCCCAGCCCGACATTTTAAAAAATGGAAAAAACTCGGGCTGGATTATACATCTACTCCACAGTCTTCTCCTTAAACCAAAGGAATTGCTCCAGCTGCTAATACAAAGAGCAACTCGTTTAAAATACTTACAAAGAACCAGGTGAGGACTGAAAACAAACAAACAAACAAAAAAACACCTATGGTGTTTTAGTCCCACAGCAGAGAAGCTTCCTCTACAGCTGCTCCGGCTTGTTATTTAAATGATTGCTACTTTTGCCCACATCAGGAATTTTAAACCATGCCTCTCTCCAACAACCAGCTAGCCTGACCCAAGGTTAGTTAAACCAACTGCTTAGGAAACATCTGTGAAGAAGATTATATTCCAAATTCCAGGGATAAAAGTGTCAGAGCTTCACAGGATGCTAAATCAGATATATATACACAACAAGGAGATATACATTCCAGCCTCATCCTCAACTTAAAGAAACTTCACAAACATATTGCAATCAGGGCTACCTTTTCTTTTCTTTTCTTTCTTTCTTTTTTTTAAATAAAGGTATCTTTAGTTATCCTGCAATAGGATTCAAAAAAACAGAAGTATTATGTAAATGTAGCTCAAAGCTAACGAGAAAAATACCATCCTCAAGCCAAATTCTATCCATCCTTATATCAAATACATACACGTATCTTTTAAAATCAATTGGCCTGCATATAATTATAGTGTAGAGTTTGATCCCTATAACTGCCACTTGATTTTTTTTAATCTAAATTAGTTCAGCCATCTTTCATGTTGTAAGAGGAACTAGTTATTAAAGCTACTAGAATGTGGTATTTGCTTGTAAGCAAGCTACAGAAATAGGATTTTTTTTTTTTTAATCTTGACTGGGTTAATGATTAGCAAAAAGACATGTCTTTTTACTTCAACTACTGTAGTATGGTGGTTCTTGTCATTGCTTAAATTGCCATTTAAATTTCAAAATGATTTAATCTGAAATGTGGAACAGCAGTGAAATCTTATTACCAACTGAGATTATTAGTTTCAAAAGATGAGACTCCAGCAACAGAGCTTCTCCATCCAACCCTGAGAAATCTGGAATATTGCATTCATTTCTGGAAACACACTTTGGAGGATAGACATTGGCTTTCTGAAGCAAATCCAGAGAGAAATCAGGGTCATGCAGAGGGCAGATATGGTCTCAGCTAAGGAACCATTCAAGGAATTCGAGCTGTTAAGGCTGCAAGTAAAAACTTCGAAGGCACAATAACTGCCTGCAAACATGTCTGAGAAGGACTGAATTTACCCTTGTTAACTACAAAGATCTGAACTGGGATCAATGGGAATAAGGAATGGAGGTCCATTCTGGGGTTCTTTCCATTTCAGTAGCTAAGCAAAGGCTAGAGGCAAGATCAGCAGACCTACGGAGTTAGGATGGTACCCTCCTTGGCTCCACAGGCTGGATGGTTAACCTGATAAATTCTTACAGTCTCCCAAGACGGTCTCATTCTAGGTGAGATATGAAGCTCTAGAAGATCTTGCACAGTTTGAAGCTACTCTGAGTCCAGGCGAAAGCACAAAGACAAATTCATCCCCCAAGAGCCATTATTTTATTTTTATTCCTTTAAAAAAAAAAAAATAAGGATGAATGATGATGGTAAATAACTATAATCTAGTCAACGCTTTTGTCTTATTTAAACCTAATCACAATTCCATGAGGCCAGTATTATCTCCATAGGCAAATGAGAAAACTAGGCTCGGACAAGTTAGGTGACTTGCTCAAGGTCACAAAGTGAATAGATGGCAAGTCCCCACTCCCCACTCCAGCTGTGTCTGTTAACAAAGTCGAAGTCGGTCTGCTTACCGGATACATTCCACTGTCTAGACTATGTTCGCTATAATTTCAATTGGCCATAATCCCCAAACCAGAGAAACCTCAACCGTAGAAGATAATAAATGCTTTTAAACTGCAAAATTATCATCAGTTGACTCACAATTAATACCGTCTATAGATTATTTTGACAAAGTAACGATATCCAACTGTGTCTGCAAATGCCAACACAAGAAACTGCTCTGACTTCACAGATCAACAGCAAATGCCCTAATGAGGAAGAAAACAACAATAACAACAACAAAAAACCCACCAAAAAAAAAAAAAAAACCACACAACTGCTTTTTATTTTTTCCTGTGTTTCTTATTTCTGCTGAAAAATAATGCCCCAAAGGAATTGCTCTTCTTTCCAAAAATTAAAAAAAAGGGGGGGGGGTGTTACTGTTTACACGTTTGCATAATACAAAAAAGACTGGCCAGGAAACAGTGAGCTGTGGCCTCCCAGTGGGAAGACAATCCTATGCAGCCAGTGAGTTCCTGGGCAGTTTTAATTTACTTTTAATCATTTCTGAAGTTGTGCCTCAAAGGTATGCACTAAAAAGCATCACAGCATCTTGGTTTTTTTTTTTTCTTTGCCCTTCCTTTTCCTGTTGGGCAAAAAGCAGCAAACAAACCAACCAACCTATGTAGAACCAATTTAAGTATTTGCTTCTCTAAGAAACTTCCCCAGAATAAGAATAACAAAGATGAGGCTAGGCTCTCTTTGCACTGTCCACATACTTCACTTGATCACTGACTTGTCTTTCTTTGATTGTATCCTAGAAATGCCTTTTCTCATTCATGAGACTGGATTCCATCATCAAGGTTGCCAGGCACCCTACTTCCTTTCTCTATGTTCCCATGGCCTGCTAACATTATCCCTTAGCGTGATTTATCACACCCTGTAGGTATCTGTGGCTCTTTCTCTGTGAAATCCTGTTGCTAGAGATCTGATCCTTCACTTTTGCAGGGCAATCATCTAGCACTGCCTAATACACAGTACGCCCCAGTAAGGTTAAAATTGAATGAAAATGCAAATTTTTCATTTTATTCTCTATGTTGGGCTTATCATATGAACTGAAGTGAACTGAATTAGAACAAATCAAATTGAACTGAACATTAAAACAGTATGTTACAGTACAGTAATCCAGATTTTATTTATAGACAAATTGATTAGTACAAGCTAGCTACGTTGTTGTGTGATTCTAGTGACTCATCATGCTAGGATTACTCACTAGGTTTCCACAGAAAGTGGTAATCTTTGGGCATAATAGTGTGGTTAGTTCTTTAAAACAAAGCCTAGGGGGCGCCTGGGTGGCTCAGTGGGTTAAAGCCTCTGCCTTCGGCTCAGGTCATGATCCCAGGGTCCTGGGATTGAGCCCCACATCGGGCTCTCTGCTCAACAGGGAGCCTGCCTCCCCCTCTCTCTCTGCCTGCCTCTCTGCCTGCTTGTGATCTCTGTCAAATAAATAAATAAAATCTTTAAAAAAAAAAAAAAAATGAAGCCTAGGTGCTTGGCTGCCTCAGTCAGCAGAGCATGTGACTTCTGATATTGGGGATATGAATTAGAGCCCCATGTTGGGTGTAGACTTTACTTAAAAATAAAATCTTTAAAAAGTAAAAACATGAAATTAAAATATAATGAAGCCTAAAATAGATCTACCCTAAAATAGATCAATTTTACCTCAAGTCACGACTGACACAGAGCTCACTCTCGAAGTCGGGCAGATGCCAGCTCTGTCATAGTCTTATTTTTCACTTTGTGTGAAATGAATTTACATTATCAGGTTTTCAAGTCACAGTTGTTTTCCAGGAATCACTTTAAACAACATGCTCATTTCATGAGGAATTAGTTTGGTTACAATTAAAGAATATAATCTGCAAATCAATATAATTTGGTTCACATAAACTTCAGTATATAGCAAATATATATACTTAAAGCAAATAAACCAGTTTAAGTCCTTCACATACCCCAACTTCCACTCTGATGCTCCCACGTCTCCTTCAGGAACCCTTGAATACAGTGTATGAGTCATGCCCAAACAAGGGCAGCAATGGGGCTCTGTACCTCAAATCTTAGTTAATCTCTAAGTCTTTATTTTTTTCCTCTGAAAATAAGTAGAAATTCTAATATTTTCTTCCCCACAGGGAGCATCCAACTCCATACTGGAGACCACAAAAGACTAAAGATTTCTAGTTTAAAAATAAAAAATCTGGGGTGCCTCAGTCATTGAGCATCTACCTGAGGCTCAGGTCATGATCCCAGGGTCCTGGGATCGAGCCCCGCATCGGGCTCTCTGCTGGGCAGGAAGCCTGCTTCTCCCTCTCTCACTCCGCCTACTTATGTTCCCTCTCTCGCTGTGTCTCTGTCAGATAAATAAAATCTTTAAAACATAATAATAATAATAAAAATTAAAATTAAAAATCTGGTCATCCTATGTTTATCTTCCTCATACCTCAGACAGAAAATCCTATCATGTTGTTTCGATTTTTTAAGTTTTTATTTATTTGAGAGAGATACAGAGAGTGGGGATAGGGAAGAGGGACAAGCAGACTCCTCATTGAGCAGGACATCGCGCAACTACTGAATTCTGCCCTTGTAACATGAAGACAGCTGCAGACAACATGTAAAGAATAAATATAGCTGTGTTCTAATAAAACGTTATTTGTGGACTCTGACACTTGCATTTCATATAGTTTCACATCTCATGGATTATTCTTTTGTTTTTTCCCCGACCTTTAAAAATCAGAAAACCTTATCTCACACCCACATACACATGCAGCAGCCAGATTCTCTCTGTGGACAGTCATCTGCTGAGCCCTGATAAAGATTAATAGCAGTTTACTGGAGCTCAGAGGAAAGGCAGGTAACCTCAACTGGGGTTATCATGGATGCTTCCTAGAGAAAGAACTGGGTGAAGGATTAAGCAAGAAAATGGACCCATAGGACCAGACGCTATAAGCAAAGGCACAGCTGTGTGAAACAGACCGGGGAATGCAGATGAACCACAGGCAATGCCGTTATGGCAGCAACTGACAAGCAAGGATGTCACAGAGATAGGCAGGGCCAGCTCAAGGGACTTGAACTTTATGCTTTGGATGTGCTAAGCAGCCATTGAGAGCTTTAATCAGTAAACTCTCACTGGAATGGTCAGCAACAGGGGACTTCAGAACCACAATTCTAGCCCTGCCTGTGAAGTCAGTCCCACCTGGGTTAGGGTCCCAATTCTGCCACTCCTCAGGCATGAGACCTCAAACCAGTTTCTTTTCCTCTGTAGATTTCAGTCCCCTCATCTGAAAGCCAAAGACAACCCTTAACCTTAGCATTTGTTATCCCCTCTTACTACACTCTGTTTCCCTTATCACACATAGCATTACACTGGTAATGTAAGCACATTTGTGGGACCCAAGCATAACCAATGAGCATCAAGTGCCCCGCATGCTGTCTGATGGAGTGGTACTCAAAGGTAGTTAAGGAAGAAAAGAAAAAGATAAACCCAACATTCCCCTGCCTTATCATTCTATCAGCATCCATACTTACTTCTCATTTTGCAAAGATAAAAATGTTGTAGCACTTACTTAAAACTTGTATCAAAAGCATTGAGGGGTGCCTGGGTGGCTCAGTGGGTTAAGCCTCTGCCTTTAGCTCGGGTCGTGATCTCTAGGTCCTGGGATCGAGCCCCTCATCGGGCTCTCTGCTCAGTGGGGAGCCTGCTTCCCCCCTCTCCCTCTGCCTGCCTCTCTACTTGTGATCTCTCTCTCTCTCTGTGAAATAAATAGATAAGATCTTTTTTTAAAAAAAGCATTGAGAGAAAAATGATTTCAATAATAATCAATAATAATAAAATCATTATTTAAATGATTTTAAATAATAAGTTTATTTTCCTGAAAGAGTTATAATTACTTTACATTTTGGTACATGGTTTTTCCCTCCTTTCTTCCGGTGATATATTTCTCCTCAAGAAATTTTCTTTCTCTAAATAGGCAATTTTGGGTTTATCTGGCACTAAACTTGAAGTTAAACAAAATCTTTCCAATGCAAAATTCATTAGGCTAACTTTATAACTTAAACTCAGACATAGGATGACAAGTAGCCCATTTCATGAATGATCCACAAATGACTTCTTTCTTGTGTAAATTGCCAAAAGACCTTCATATATTACCATCCAATATCAAATCGCATTATATACTATACATACATGGATTATCTAATCACAAGGTTTCTAGGACTCCTCTTCCAGGGCAAACCAGGAGGCAAGAGAATCCATGTTGATTTTTAGCTCAAATTGCTTCCTGTTCAAGTTCATTAAATCATTTCAATAAATTCTTAAAGAGCACCTATGTTGTGATGTACTCTTAAATCTCTCCTTTCAGAGAGATTCATGTAACATGTTTTTTATGTTCTAAGTTTAACTCTTACCCATTTTCCATATTGTGTGTAGGGGTAATACTGTCCTATGTAAAGAAAGTCTGTCAATTCTAAGGAAGGAGTAAAATAGAAAAATTTTATAGGACTATTTAAATCGTATGGATTTTAAGAAGCAAAATTCATAGGACTATTTAAATAAGAATTTTAAGTACTACCTTCAGTTTCTGTCATTCTTCTCATTTCCAAGAAATCATACCTTTAGCCTGAAATCTAACCACATTTACATATGACAGAATTGCTTATGAAAATTCAGATGTTAGCCCTCTTGCCATTGTTTTAGAAACAACTTAGTTCCTGTTCTCCCTTTCAGTCCTACAATCCTTTAAGGCTGATTATAAATTGAGAATACCCAGGATGCCAAAATGATACAAAATTCACTCACCATACCAAATCTGTTATTTAGAAAAGCCCTGTCATTTTCTAAGGAGTGCTTATAATTATATTCCAACACATATTTTGTCATCACTCCAGTCTCAAATAGGAGATACTGTACATAAGAAAATGGTTTCCTTATATTTCTGAGAAAGTTCTTTCAAGCAAACTCTGTCCAAATGTGATGAGATCCCCTGGGATTTTTTAAATTTTAATTTGAACTTACTAATTTGTTCACCCAAATAAGAGGAGACATACTCATTCTTTATGACAAATATGTAGTATATAAATATATGTGTATTATATAAGTATTCAAGTATGTTTATGATGTATGTATTCTAGGATATGTATTCTTTTTTTTTTTTTTAAAGAGCTGGATTTTTTTTTTTTAAAGATTTTATTTATTTATTTGACAGAGAGAGATCACAAGTAGGCAGAGAGGCAGGCAGAGAGAGAGAGAGGAGGAAGCAGGCTCCCCGCTGAGCAGAGAGCCCGATGTGGGACTCGATCCCAGGACCCTGAGATCATGACCCGAGCCGAAGGCAGCGGCTTAACCCACTGAGCCACCCAGGCGCCCTAGGATATGTATTCTGAAGTTATTTTATACAAGATCCTAAGGACAGATTAGCATTTTGGTGAAATATATACAATCTATATAAAATTTAGATACTTAACATTTAAGAAGGCACATTGTAAGTACACAAAAATAGCTGCTGAGTCAATTAAGAATAATTTTAATTTATGTTTGTTGCCCTTTCCCCTTCCTTTATATCTTTATTTGCTCATCAACTCAAGAGGGATAGCACATCTATGTACTAGGCAGTTCTGGAGGCTCAGGATACAGCAGTGAATAAAATAAGCAATCCTCCTTCATGAGGCTGATATTCTGGAGAGTGAGAAGAACACTAAATCAGATAAGTGAGTAAAATACAGTGTGTGCTAGATAGTAAGTGTTTAGGAGAAAAATTAAGCAGAAAACATTTAGGAAAGTGGTCAGATTCTGGACAGATTTTGAAGAACCAATAAGATTTGCTTCTGACAATGAAAGAGAGCAGGGGAGTCAAAGGTGGGTGCACCAGTTTTGGCCTGAACAGTGGCAAGAATAGAGTTGCTAAACACCAGTTTGGGGAAATCTGCAATATGCCAGGTTTGGGGAGAATGAACAGTATCAGCTATCTTTGCAACATGTTTTATTTATGATACCAATTAGAAAAACAAATGGAAATACCCAGTATGTAGTTAACCAAAATTAAAAAACTTTTTTTAAGATTGATTTATTTGGGAGAGAGAGAGAAAGAGAGAGCAAGCTTGGGGTAGAGGATAGGAAGGGCCACGGGGAGGCAGAGAGAACCTCAAGCAGACTCTACACTGAGTCAATCCGAGGCTTGATGTCACACCCTTAAGATCATGACTTGAGTCAAGACCAGAAGCTGGAAGCTCAACCAAACGAGCTATCCAGGTGCCCAAAAGTTTAACTTTTTAACCTAACATGGAAAATTACTTTTTTTTCCTTCAGCTAAACCATGATGAATTATTCCTATGTGTTTATGAAGTACATTTGAAGGCTATTAGCTAAGGTATCTTTCACGCTTATATTTTTTCTCCCTTCACTTATTCTTCATGTTATCTAATTCTTAACTATAAAACACAGGACATAAACCATGGAATTTACACTCATCCTCACTTTTAATCTTCTCCTTAAATTTATATGCATTCTTTATGCTACACACCAAACCAAAAAATACTTGTCTTCCCAGATTATCAAACTCAAATTTCCTCTTACAAATCTTTCCCTAACTAGAAGATGCTCAAGGCTTAATTCCTTTATGAAATCCTTTCAACCCAACCCAATATACTGATACCTGCCTTTCTCTAGGACAGGTCTAGAAACCTTCAGATATATCACAAGTATGACATAGTTTGGAGAATCTTCTGTTATAGAATCTGACACATAAATACAAACTTTTCTTTTTTAATTTTTAAAAATTTATTTGACAGACAGAGATCACAGGTAGACAGAGAGGCAGGCAGAGAGAGAGTAAGGAAAGCAGGCTCCCTACTGAGCAGAGAGCCAGATGTGGGGCTTGATCCCAGGACCCTGGGATCATGACCTGAGCCGAAAGCAGAGGTTTTAACCCACTGAGCCACCCAGGCACCCCATAAATACAAACTCTTAACACTCCCAAGAAAAATTGTCTATTGGAAAACAATGCTTTGGTTTTTCCTACTCAAGCTGGATTACATAGTGTATTTACAGAACAACCTACAGAAATGAATTTGTAAAGAATTTTTTTTTAATCAGTTGATCAGGGGGCATGGGTGGCTCAGCTGGTTAAACACCCAACTCTCGATTTCAGCTCAGGTCATGATCTCAGGGTTGTAGGATTAGGCCCCCATTGGACTCCACAATTAGCAGGAAGTCTGCTTGCGATTCTCTCTCCACTTCTCCCTTTGCTCCTCCCTCTACTTGCTCTTTCTCTCTCACGCTCTCTCAAATAAACAAATCTTAAAAAAGAAAAAAAAATCAATTGATGAGGTTAGTTTAGTGGCCTCATAGACTTCTACATTAAAAGCTAGTCTCCTTAATAGCAATCCTTCTCAAATCTTCCCCAAAACAAAAATTAAACCAAAACAAAGAGAAGGGAAAACTCCCAAACTCATTTAAAAAGCCAGCATCACCCTACCACCAAAACTTGAAAGGACACTAGTAGGAAAGAGAAAAAGGTTAATATCCCTGATGAATATAGATCTAAAAGTTCTCAATAAAATACCAGCAAACCAAATTCAACAACACATCAAAAGGATCATTCACCATGATCAACTGGGATTTATTCCTGGGATTCAAAGGTGGGTCAACATGTACAAAATCAGTTTGATACAACACATTAATAGAAAATCATATGATCATCTCAATAGACACAGAAAAAGCATTTTTTCAATATCCATTCATGATAAAAACACATTAGACATAGAAGGAACACATCTCAACATAACAAAAGCTATAGCTCAAGGCCATGGCTAACATCATATTCAATAGTAAAAGGATAAAAGCCTTTCCTCTAAGATCAGAAACAAGACAAGTGTGCCCACTCTTACCATTCTTACTCAATGTAGTATTCAAAGTCCTAGCTAGGATGATCAAGCAAGAAAAAATAAGTTACCAGAATTGGAAAGGAAATAAAATTGCATTTGTACAGGACATGATTTCATATATAGAAAACCCTAAAGATTCAACCAAAAAACTGTTAAATCAAACTAATGAATTCAATCAAGTTACAGAATACAGAATTAACATACAAAACTCAGTAGCATTTCTATATACTAACCATAAATTTTTTGAAAAAAAATCAATTCTACTTACAATACCATCAAAAACAAAGTACCTAAGAATAAACCTAACTGGGACACCTGGGTGGCTTAGTTGATTAAATATGGGCCTTCAGGTAAAGTAGTGATCCCAGGGTCCTGGGATCAAACCCTGCATTGGACTTCCCTGCTCAACTGGGAGCCTATTTCTCCCACTGCCTGCCTCTCCCACTGCTTGTTCAGTCTCAATCTCATGCACACTCTCTGACAAATAAAATCTTGAAAGAAAGAAATGAAGGAAGGGAGGGAGAGAGAGAGAGGATAAACCTAAGGAAGTGAAAGATCTCTACTCTGAAAACTACACGACATTGATGAAGGAAACCAAAGAAGACGAAGAAATGGAAAGTCATCCCATGCTCACAGATGGGAGGAATATTGTCAAAATTTCAAAACTACCAAAAGTCATCCATAGATTTGATGAAAGCTCAATAAAAACTCGAATGGTATTTTTTAATGAAGAAGGAAAAAAAAAACACTCAAAATGTATATGAAACCACAAAAGATCCTAAATAGCTAAAATAATAATAATAATAAAATTTAAAAAGGAGAAGGCATCACCTGATTTCAAGCAATGTGATAAAGCTGTAATCATCAAACAGTATGGTATTGGCACAAAACCAGACAAATAGACCAATGAAACAGAATCAAGAGCCTGGAAATAAACTGAAGTATATATGGCCAACATTTGACAAGCGAACCAAATATATGGAGAAGTATCTATGGAGAAAAGATACTTTCCAAACAATGGTGCTGGGATAATTGGATATTCACATGTAAAAAAATGAAACTGGAGCCATGTCTTACACCACTTGCAAAAATTAACTCAAAATAGATTAAAGTCTTAGGCATAAGACCTGAAATCATGAAACTCCTAGAACAAAACATAGGGATAAAGCTCCCTGTTCATGGATCTTGATAATGATTTTTTTTTTTGATACGACACCTAAAGCACAACCAACAAAAATCAAAAACAAGTGATCTACATCAAACTAAAAAGCTTCTATACAGCAAAAGAAACCGTCAATGAAGTAAAAAGACAATCTATAGAATGAAAAAATAAATATTTGCCAACCATATATCTAATTAGGTGTTAATATCTAAAACACATGAAGAATTCCTACAACTCTATCAAAAAACGACCCAAATTTTAAAATGTAAGGAAAGGATCTAAATAGATATTTCTCCAAAGATGATATACACAAGGCCAACAGGTACATGAAAAGATGGTTGACATCACTAGTCATTATGGAAATGGGAACTAAAGGCACAATGAGGTATCAACCCATGCCTTTTGAATGGCCATCATCAAAAAGAGATAACATGTGCTGATACAGATGTAGAAAAAAGAGAACCCTTGTGTGCTATTGGTGGAATTGTAAATTATCACAGACGCTATAGAAAACAGTATGGAGAATCCTCAAAACCCTAGAAAAAGAACCATCATATGACCTAACAATTCTACTTCTAGAAATACAACCAAAAAAAATGAAAACACTAACTCAAAAAGTTATTTGCACCCCTATCTTCACAGCATCATTATTTATAATAAGCAAGACATGGAAACATTCTAAAGGTCCATGTATGGATGAATTGTTAAAGTTGTTAGATACACACACACACAAGCATACACACACATGTGCATGCATGCACACACACCAGAATATTATACAGTCATAGAAAGCAAAGAAACCTTACCATTTGCAACTACATAGATGGGTCCTCAAGGCATTATGCTAAGTGAAATAAGTCAGATAGATTATCTCACTTCTTTTTTTAAAAATTTTTTATTTCTTTTCAGTGTAACAGTATTCATTGTTTTTCACCACACCCAGTGCTCCATGCAATCTGTGCCCTCTCTAATACCCACCACCTGGTTCCCCCAACCTCCCACCCCCCGCCCCTTCAAAACCCTCAGATTGTTTTTCAGAGTCCATAGTCTCTCATGGTTCACCTCCCCTTCCAATCTCCCTCAACTCCCTTCTCTGTCCATCTCACCTTGTCCTCCATGCTATTTGTTATGCTCCACAAATAAGTGAAACCATATGATATTGACTCTCTCTGCTTGACTTATTTCACTCAGCATAATCTCTTCCAGTCCCGTCCATGTTGCTACAAAAGCTAGGTATTCATCCTCTCTGATGGAGGCATAATACTCCATAGTGTATATGGACCACATCTTCCTTATCCATTCGTCCATTGAAGGGCATCTTGGTTCTTTCCACAGTTTGGCAACCGTGGCCATTGCTGCTATAAACAGTGGGGTACAGATGGCCCTTCTTTTTACTACATCTGTATCTTTCGGGTAAATACCCAGTAGTGCAATTGCAGGGTCCATAGGGAAGCTCTATTTTTAATTTCTTGAGGAATTTCCAGACTGTTATCTCACTTCTACATGGAATCTTAAAACAACAACAACCATGACAATAACAACAAAAATCATAGAAAAAAAAAATCGGACTTGTGGTTACCAGGAGTTGGGAGAATTGGAGGAGGGTGGTTAAATGGTACAGACTTCCAGTTATAAAGTAAGTATTAGTGATGTTATACACAATATGATAACTGCAACAAATACTGGTATAGCATATTCAGGAAAGTTGGTAGTCAATTCTAATAGTTCTCAAGACAAGAACATTTTCTTCCTTTTTTATCTGTAGCAAGAAATCGATGTTAGCTGAATCTATTGTAGTAATCATTTCATAATATATGTAAGTCAAACCATCATGCAGCAAGCCTTAAACTTATACAGTTTTAGGTCATTTACTTCTCAAGAAAGCTGGGTGTTTGGGGGAAGGTAAGTCTCAGTCCTAATTTGTCAGTGATTTTCACACCATTCTAATATAAGAACCACTTGTGAAGGTCAAAAGCACAATTTACTGACCCCAGGAGCCATAAAAACGAAACGTGACTCACAGTTGGGCAAATGCCTTTAATGAGATGCTAGCATTAAATCATGAACTCATGCCAAGAACCAAAGTTTAAATACTGGAATCCAGATCAGCAGTGATTAACCTGAAGAACATGCCAGAATGCCCACACACTGATCCAAACTAAATTCCTCATTTAGGGAATTACTAAATATAACTAAAAATGGCTAGTAGATGAATTTATTGCCCAAATTGGGAAAGCTCTTACATCAATTACTTGCATACATATCTTAAGAGATTTGTGAAAACCAGGACAATGACTCCTTAACTCAATAGAAAAATTAGTATGTTTGTCATACTCAATGGTGGGAAATTGAGAACTTTTTCCTGAAGGTCAAGAATAAGACAAAGATGTCCATTCTTACCACTCTTAGTCAACATAGTACTGGAAGTCCTAGTTACAACAGAGAAATAAAAGGCACCCAAATTGGTAAGGAAGAAGGAAACTCTCACTATATGCAGATGACATAAATATATATATATATATAAAATCCTAAAGAAGACACCAAAGACTACTAGATCTAATAAGTTCGGTAAAGTCACATGTTTGGCTTTACTGGAAAAAAGTCAAAAATCAAATAGAAAAATCAAGGTACAGATATTCTTCTACACCAATAATGAGGCAGCAGAGAGTGAAATTAAGAAAACACCCTATTTAAATTTCACCAAAAACAATAAAATATTTAAGAATAAACTGAACTAAGGAAGTGAAAGACCTGTGCTCTGAAAACTATGAAACACTGATGAAAAATTCAAGATGACATAAAGAAATGGGAAAAAAGTTCTATGCTCATAGATTCAAAGAACAAATACTGTTAAAATATCTATACTATGCAAATCAATCTACAGATTTAATGCAATCCCTAATAAAATACCACCAGCATTCTTCACAGAACTAGAACAAACAATCCTAAAATTTGTATGGAACCACAAAAGATCTCAAATAACCAAAGCAATCTTGAAAAAGTAAACGGGAGTTATACCAATTCCAGATTAAGTATATTACAAACCCATACTAATTAAGACAGTATGGTACTGGCATAAAAATGGATGCATAGATCAATGGAATAGAAAACCCAGGAAAAAACCCACAATTATATGTTGAATGAATCTTACACAAAGGAGGAAAGAATATACAATGGGGAAAAGACCGTTTCTTCAATAAATCGTGCTGGGACAACTGAAAAGCAATGGGCAAAAGGAGGACACTGGACCACTTTCCTTTACCATACACAAAAATAAACTCAAAACATATTAAACACCTAAATGTGAGACCTGAAACCATAAAAATCCTTGAAGAGAGCACAGGCAGTAATCTCTTGGACATTGGCCATAGCAATACTTTTCTAGATACCTCTCCTGAGGCAAAGGAGAAATAAGAGCAAAAATAAACTATTGGGACTACAGCAAAATTAAAAAACCTCTCCACAGTGAAGGAGACAATCCACAAAACTAAAGGACAACCCAAGGAATGGGAGAAGATATTTGCAAGTAACCTACCTGATAAAGGGTTAGTATCCAAAACATATAAAGAACTGATACAACTCAATACCCCAAAACAAATAATCAAATTTAAAAATGGGCAGAAGATATGAATGGACATTTCCCCAGAGAAGACCTACAGGTGGCCAGCAGACACATGAAAAGGTACTCAACATCACTTATTAGGAAAATGCAAATCAAAACCATAATAAGATATCCCCTCATACCTGGCAGAATGGCTAAAATCAACAACCCAAGAAATAGGTATTGGCAAAGATATGGAGAAAATGGAATCCTAGTGCATTGTTGGTGGGAATGCAAACTGGTGCAGCCACTGTGGAAAGCTGTATGATGTTTCCTCAAAAAATTAAAAACAGAATTATCCTATGACCCAACAATCACACTACTGGGTATTTTCTAAAAAACAAAACAAAACAACAACAACAAAAAAAACCACTAATCCAAAGGGATATATACACTGCTGTGTTTATTGCAGCATTATTTACAATAACCAAACTCTGGAAACAGCCCAAGTGTCTAGCGATAGATGACTGGATAAAGAAGAGCATACAATGGAATATTATTCAGCCACAAAAAAGAATGAGACTTCTCATTTGCAACAACGTGGATACAGCTAGAGAGTATAATGCTAAGTGAAATAAGTTAGAGTAAGACAAATACCATATAATCTCACTCATACTTGGAACTTAAGAAACAAAACAAACTAGCAAAGGGAAAGAGAGAAACAAAGAAATAGACTCTTAATTATAGAGAACAAATGGATGGTGAACAGAGCGGAGGTGAGTGGGGAATGTGGGAAAAAGGGAATGTGGATTAAAGACTACCCTTACCACGATAAAAAATAAAATGGAAAAAAGTAGAAGGAGGATTAAAAAAAATAATAACTTAGACTTAAGGGTGTACCACTGTGACTTTGCCAGGAAGCATAAATGAAAACGCCTATAGAAGATATAAAACTTGCCTTTCTATTTCTGAATTTACACTGTTAGGCATGAAATACTATTACGGTCCAGTTTTTACATGTAACTTCTTCAAACTCAAATCCCAAAATTAGTGCAAAAGATGTATTAATTAAGGCATAACAAAAAAAAAAAAAAAAAGAAGTATGTTTGAAAACAGGGCTTGTGTCAAGGTGTTTTTCAAAATGGGAGATCAGGGATCTGTTATCTTCCACCTCCCTACAGGCTAATTTCCTCCAGAGAAAAGAAATGTGTTTAATTCTTGTGTTCCTGTAATGGTTCTGACAACTTTCATCATCATTTTCAGTTCTGAGATTACAGTTTAGTAAATGGACCCAATAAACATACCAGCAGAGAAGTCTTTAGCAAATTACCAAAATGCAGGCAAGAGAATGGGATGTGCTTGAAATAACGAGTCACTTATTTAATTAGGTTAAGAAGACTACCAGGAAATAAAACCCTGTTGTTTTTTTAAAACCTCAGTTGAAAATGTCTGGTTAATGACATGTACATTTTCAAGGAATAAAGAAAATTAGCCTTCTGAAGGCTACCAAAACGTGCCAGCTGTGATACCATTCCAAAGGAGTCCTCTAGGGACCCTGAAAATACATAACGGTTTTGTTAATCATCTTAAAACCTCAAAGAGAAGTCTAAACTACACAAATCCACATAAAGCTTCCTGGTGTTTTACGGAAAGTCTTAGCCCAAGTGTTTGGATTGGTTGAAATCTTTATTTCCGAGCGTGGCAGCAAACCCCAGGACCTCTGGGATTTCAAACAAACCTCTCTGTTGTGTGTTTCGCCTCTCACTAGAGTAATCGCAGCTGTTTGTGTACTGAAACATCAACTGATAGAACCAGAACCTTGACAAGCAGGTTTACTAATATGAAGATTACCCGAGAACACACACAACAGTAACCGTTATCAAGGGCTTACTCTCTGGCATTCACTGTGCTTACTAGTTTACATGGGGGTACGTTATTTTCCAGTCCCAAAAGAGCTGAGACAGCTGGTGTCTACCCCCTCGAAAAGCTAGGGAAAAAACTGAGGACGTTAAAGTTCTTACCAAGTTCTCAGAGTGTAAACGAGTGAACCAGTCACCTACACCAGGCCTTCTAACTCAGAGCAGGTTTTCTGATTTGTCTGAGCCTAAACCCCCTTTCCAGAAACAACTTGATATCTTTGGAAAACTTTTAGAATTGACCCATCTTACCTAAAAAGATTCCCTTTGCTATTAAGATGACAATTTTAACGCTCATCTTGGCCTGTCTTTCAACACTATTTCAACTTCCCCTAAAAAGGAGGTAAAACAGCACCTGTCATTTAGATCTTTTGAGAAAATATTAACAGCAGGAACTAATTAGCATACCCTGAAGACAGATAGGAGTTCAGAGAGGCGCTCTGGCAAAGATAAAATCTGAAATGTGTTCCCAGAGCATATTCATTCACACTTACACCTAATTCAGTCAGCCAGTCAGCAAATACCTATCAGTCCTATCAGTGCAGGGGGTCAATCGAGTCCTTTCCTCAAAGTGAAGACAGCTCTTGTTTCACAGGAATGGAAGAAGCTGTCCTTGCAAACCCCCAATGCAGCTTTGCAAAAGAGGTTCTCCCCTCAACCTTACCATCTCCTAGCAATACCTACTTGCACCTTCTGCCTTCTTGAAACCCCAAATTTCCTGGTCCTGCTTAAGCATTCTCCCATGCAGAATCCCCAAGTCAGGCAGAGAAATGTACTATGTGTCCCAGAATGCCAGACCCACAAAAGATTTCACTAACGTGTAATCATACCATGTGCTCTGACGGAGCAGAAGTAACAGCTACCTTATTCAGACCTTACCATGCACTGGCACGGTGCTAAATATTTGACAATCTTTGTCTCATGTTATTCCTGGGATAATTCTAGGCAATATACGCTATCATTATCAACATTTTGCAGCCAAGATAACTATGGCTTCAAGAACTAAGGAATCTGAAGTCCAGGACACTAGCTACTGCACCATACTTCTTTGTTCTTGAAAAATTGATGATCAATGGCCTATATTAAGCTATAATACTGTGATTCTGAATTCTCTGATTTCTACTTTAAAAAAGTTTTTTTTTTTATACAGCATTAGAGATGCATCTTTTGCTGTCTCCAAAGGAAACTATCCCTTTGTTCAAATGTTAAACTGTATATCTAAACTTCGCAAAACCCTGTAGTTGAAGCCGTCTCAAGTTCCAATTGAATCAAGGAATTATATTATATATATATATAATATATCAGGATATTATATAATAATATAATTATAACATAATATATAATAATATTATATATAATTATATATATATATATATATATATATATATATATATCAATCAGGGAATTATATTACGATCTCCTCGAAGAACGTAAGTGGACCACCATGGTTGCAAAGGGCAGAGTAGCCAAAGCCAAGGTCCAGGTAGCAGCTCTGCCTTGAAATGCAGAAGCAGCTCTACGTACTTACTTCCCATCTCAGCACATGGCAGGGCAAGGGGCTTGAAGGGTTTGAACTCTGAATTTCTGTCAGAATAACTTCTGCCAAGAACAAGTCCAGAATGCACTTCTTATCCCCACAGAGAAAAACCAGCAGCTTCTCATGCAGGTCTTTGTCAAGATAATACCTACACCTGTTGTTGGGCTAAAGCTTTAGATACTCCTGGATGAAATGCCATGTTAGCTATGTGCAGGTTAGAAGCCTGGTTGAGCTACAAAGTACTTGGAAGCAAGCTGATTTTAAGTTGCCATGGCAAAGAAAATGCTGACAATTAGTGTTTTCCCTGTCTTGTTAGGATAGGACTGTCCAGCGGAGAGGTGCCTTTTATTCACACTTCGGGCATGAACAGATAAAATAATAACCACTAATTACAGAGTATTATAATGATCTCTGGCTTCACCTCAGAGGTGCAGATATCTGACTAGGTAATTACCTCTGACAGATAGGCTCCTGGTCCTCGATTCTCATGTAAAAACCTATTTCATTGCTTGCTGATGAAACCACAGTTGTGGGGCTGGGGGGTGGCGGTGTCTCACAAGGAGGCAGGCGCCTAAGACCATTTTCATCAGTGGGTTGTCTAGGTACCCCCCGACTTCAGCCCCCCCTCCCCTCACTAAGGAAATGTTTTATAGGGAAATGACCCAGGGCTCTCAGTCATGGGAAGAGTTTACTTCAGGGAAATGACTGAATGGTAATAGATGGTTCTCAGGTTGAAGTGGAAGGCATTTCATGAAAATAAGACACATGTGCCCATAGTGCTCTGAAGTTTATTCCTAGTACAAGAACGCTAAACTCCTTATGACACTTACGTTCCCTGAAGCATTCTTCTCCCCCACCGCCCCGCCCCACCACCACCCCACCCCCCACCCCCGCTAACTCAGGCTCACCTTTCTGTACAATTCTGGACAATGTTCAGAAGGCCCACTAACCTCAGGGACTCTAGAGAAGAACAGAAATACATGCTTTGCTCCCTTTCACATTCTCCAGAGAAACACCTTTTCTGACACCCTAATGTACTTAGCCAGGGAAAAAATGGGTGAGTGATTCTGTCCCCTTGTTATTTACTCAAATAACTAAGAATCTATAAAAGGAAAGGGGAAAAAAACAAAACAAACAAAAAAACAAAGAGAAATCAGAGGAGGTAGAAGAATTCTATATAAAGCTTTCCTCCAAAATGGAGGATGTAGGCATGTGCTACTCTTCTGGAATGATCCCGCTTAGTAAAATGGGGTTTCAGCATTTTTTCCTCTTAGCACTAATGTGAGTATAGGGTTTCAGAGGAAAAAGACAGATTTGAAACTATGGCAATGGTTTGTACTCCAAACACCAAATAGAGATTCGTGGGATTTGATGAAATGTCAATGTCACAGCACAGTCCCCTTTTTGAATTACTAAATAAATTCAAACGTTGCAGAAAAGCAAGCCTTTCTAGACTACTCATAAAATATAAGATTTTCTCTCAGGTAGTCTGTGGTATTTGGTACTACATATAATATAGGGTCACTTGCCCTCTTCTACGAATGCTCTAAGGGAAATTTACCCACATTTAACACAACTGTTGAAATATTTATTGTTAGCCTGTTAGAGGCTTTAATATGCTTTATAGAACAGACATTGCCATTTTCTAACTATTTTTATCCCAAGTAATAGAGTACAATGCAAAATAAATTCATATGGTACAGATGGCTATTCAAGCTAATTTTTTAAGTGTTCTTCCTTAAAAAGCAAAACAAAACAAAATCCTTCTGCTTTTCTAACTACCCTTTATGAACATTTTGCTGTTGTCCCTTGCAGAAGTGACAGTTAGACAAAACAGTGGAATGATCAGAATTTAATTAGGTTTACTTGTTGTTGCAATAGCTTTTAAATTCTTTCTTCTTATGAAAGAGTGAATCCCTAGATTACAGACACATGAAAATAAAGCCTAAACACAGAGAGGAATTTTACTTTGTACTTCTCAGTTCTTAATCATGTAAAGCAGTGCCTTTCTAAAAAAGCACAAATTCCTCTTTATGAGTTAATAAGATAAATTCACCTCTAGAACACTCTAAAAATGAAACTGTGATAACTGGCTCCTCGAATATAACCTTTCTTGGATCATGCCTACTATCTGGAAATTCTCTGGGAAAACTAGCATCTTACAGAACATATTTGTGCTCTAGTTATTCAACCAGAGTACTTACCCTCTTCTGAAGAACTTAATATTGAGGGTATGCTGAGAGGCGATCATTTTAATCTAGATAATTTTTCCAGAAATAAAGAAAATTGAGTCTTAGTAGAAACAAATTCTCTGTATACATCATGTTTTCATATTTCACAGAGGGCTGAATTATACCAGCAACAGAGCAAGTGAAAAGTTCCCAGCTTTGAAAATACCCAGCAGATTTTTAAGTATTTACCCTAACCACCTCTTAAACATAGGCTCATCGCAATTGCTAATATGCAAGTTTGTGTAAAAGTCTTTATAGTACATATTTCATAAACAGTATAAACCAAATTTTCCATGATTCGATTTGTATGCCAAAAATCACTAAACAGCCTTTTCCAGGTTTTTTTTAACTCATGGGTATTAAAGACAAAACCAACTGAACAGTTTTGTATTAAACACAAATGTATCATGTAACAGGGATCTGTAACCAGAGTGGTCATATCTGAAAGAGATATAAAAATGTTTAATATCCACTTAAGCATCAACATGTAAAATCTGCATTCACTGACAAAATACTTAAGTAGCTTTACATTGCCTGACCACATGGGTTAGAGACAAAAATGCTATGGCACGGAGATGGACTTTTGACAAACATTTCTCACAGTCTCTCCTGGGACATCTGGGGCACCATATACTCAGAGCCATGATGATGATTTAATAGTTCCCACATTTCAGGTTTTGAATAGAAGTGTATCAGCAAACAAGAATGAAAGTTGACTCAGTATCACTGGCAGATGTGAGAAAATATGACTTACTATAGGATAGGTTTAATTGTCTTTCTCCTGAATTACAGACATTATGTTCCTAATCTGTTTATACATAGGTGTTTAATTCCCTGATCTTTTGAGTTATTGTTTGATTATTTACTCTTTTCTGGTAATGGTTATTTCCACCAAGCAATTTATAATAATAGCTAATAGGGATGGGAGGAATATTGGGTTACACTGTGAAACAAGCAGGTATCAAGAATTTTGCTCCCAAACTCTATAGAGACAAGGACTATATAATCAGTTATTGGAAATGAATTCTCGGGATTGTGTATTTTTTTTCTATTTGTGGGTGCCCAATCAAGGTTTATGTATATTCATTGATTTTTGAAGTCTGATTAACTTTAAAAATATAACCAGAATCTTCCTGCTCATCCCCCAAAACGTCATCCACGCAATTAAAGTCGTGCTACCCAAATTACCCATGTCAGAGTGCCAAGATTTACAATTCAAAATGGTGCCAGGGCAAAATTATAAGCCAGACCATATATGCAGGATATTATTTGCTTTAGAATAAATGGGTATATTGGACCAAAGTTACCAATTTGAGGGGCACAATCAACTGTAGGTATAAATTTCATTACCTGTTTCTTAATTCAGGAAAATATATCTGATATAAGCATCATACCTGAAAGAAATAAGGGCATGAATAAAATTGCCTCTGGTGTCTCAGGTGAAAAAGTACATAGTGATTCATAGCTCTCCAAAGATTGCTTCTTTTCCAGCATTTGTTGCTTAGCTGGCCTGTCAGTGAACAAGCTAGAGTCTGTAGCTAAAAGGAAAATAAAATTTGTTATGGTAACTCGGGCTAGCTCAAGATGAAGATGGTGCATGTGAAGGTCATTGCCATGGTCTCTGACCTTGTCTTTGCGCTGTTAGAACTACTTTAAATCAATACTGCCTATCCTGGGCCCTGAATTAACCCAGTCCCTGGCCCTATGAGATAAGATTATTTTAAACACCCCCAAAGAAAGGTACAACATCCCTCTGCAGAAATTTGATTCTTAACATTTAAAATATGTTATCATAGAGAATCTAGTTAGAAAGGATACTTTTCTAACCCAAAAAAGTTCACAAATATAAGATTCTTCTGGAAATAGACACACTTTTCCCCAAAAAAGTCTTTGGAATTCCCCCCCCCATTTTCTCCATTTGTTTTCTACTGCATAGACTATCTTCCAAGACCATTAAACTTTTATATAAAATGTTAATAACTACCCTGCATGCCTAGAATTCCCTAGTGTTTAGGTTTTTAAGTATCTTTCACAACCATCATCTCTAACCTCATAATGATCTACAAAAATTCTCAGGGCTGTTTCCTGAAGTACATCATTTCCACGCATCCCCGCCCAGAGTCGCCCTGCCCGGCTGGGTCTGTGGGCACCCCTGCCCCACAGTGGCCTAGCTTCCCCTGCCATCCTGTACATGGCCTATGTTTCCAGAGTTCTGTGCCCTTCTCGCCCTTCCTGCTTGCTCTCATGACTTGGACTTCACACACATCAAAGACGTTCTATTCGAGCAGCAACTATCGTGGCATTTTGCAAAGTCATTCTGAACACATTTGACACAATGAAGTCTGCCCAGCCACCTGCCTGTAGGGGATCAAGGAAATGAGCTTGAGATCAGAGACGCTCCAAATCACCGTCACCATTAATATCTTAACCTGTCTATCTCATCTCAATTTGTCTTCATTTTCAGCACTTCTGGGATCTTCACCTCTTACCCACCTTATCATCTTTGAATATTTTATGCCACCGGTATCCTTCATAAGAGAAATATTTGACATACCGTACACTTTTGCTTGAAGAGATCACCGCAATCGCGCCATAATGAGAACCATAACCATGGGCAAGTCACATAGCTTGTCCAGACATCAATCTCTCAAAAGAAAAAATTAAACTATTTGACATCTGAAGTCTTTTCATCTTTAAATCAATGATTCTATTATTTTTTTATTTAATAAGCCGGCCTGTTGAAGTCACTGTAGAGAATAAAAATTACAGTCAAATAACTTCATATATATATAAGCTCACATATGAAGCTATTTAAATGTCCGCTATACAGAAATTTTTAAAATATCTCTAGCCAGTTATGATCACAATTTTCTTATTCTATTATTCTTTCCATGTGCATTTGATTAAGGATGATACATAAAATTCTCTTCATATGCGTTCTGTTGGGGATGCTAATTAAGATTTAGCTTATTTTGAAAGTTATTTATAATGTCAGTACATGTTAAGAAATGCCCAAGTAATAGTTGCTAAGAGAGAGACTACAATATCTATTAAATGGTCTTGGAAATTTCCCTAATATCTAATTATGTATAGATCCAGACTATTCATGCTTGCATACAAATAACTGTTGGGAATTAGAATGGTTTGACCACCGGTGCCTGGGCAGCTCAGTGGGTTAAAGCCTCTGCCTTTGGCTCAGGTCATGATCTCAAGGTCCTGGGATCAAGCCCCGAATAGGGCTTTCTGCTCAGCAGGGAGCCTGCTTCCCCCTCTCTCTCTGCCTACTTTTATCTATCTCGGTCAAATAAATAAATAAATAAATCTTTAGAATGGTTTGACCAATACATGAGATTAAGTGCACACATTTTAGATCTTTTCTTACAAAGTAGGCTTTTATTATAAGATCATATAATCATATTATCAACATATCAATTAGTGATCTATTCAATCCAAAATCTTTGACATCTTATGAAGGACATTAAGTTCTCATAAACAAAGTCACCTTGTTACATTAAAATAAAAGAGCCTCCATGTCCTGTGCACATTTTCTTCTATCCATTGTACAAATATCTAAAAATGTATGCATATAGCTATAGGGGGTTATAGATTGAGTTGGGTCAGAAAATATCTACAGAGCACTTGTAATAATTCTCCAGTTCCTCGGAGCCCATCTTTTACCACTGCTGCCTTTACCTATATCCTTTTTCTCTTATACACACACACACACACACACACACACACACAGTTTGTCTTACTTCTTTCAAAAACAAAAACAAAAAAAAACACTACTTTTTCCAGGGAAAGAACTATAGGCTTGAAACAGCACAAATTTTGTAGTGGTAGAAATTTTAAGAGGAGTTTCCATGTTCTATTCACAAGAAAAATTTATGGAAGAAGCCAGTACTTTAAATCCCAATTTCCAGGGCTAAATATGCTGTTAAAAATATCACTCGAGGACATGATATACATATACATGATTTCAGGCCTCCTTTGCTAAGTCTGTGACACACCTAAATCCTGCCATTTAACGAACTCCAATGGAACTCACCCTTGAATGTCATTAAGGATGTGTATTCACAGTGCCAGAAACCTGCCTATGCCATAAAATTCAGAAAAACATGCTTAGGAAGGAGATTAATCCCACTTGCCATTACACTCCAGGACTCTCTCTACTTGCTACGGAATTGTATGTAATCACATTATTCTCATTCACGTTAACAAACCCTGACAAGATATAAAAATGTGGAAATATCAGTTCTCTGACTCAAGGCACACTCTCAATAGACTAGAGACTATGTTACTAATCTTATTTTTTAGCAACACGGATGTCACCATTCCAGTAGGAGCTGTCTATACTTTTCCCTGTATCATGTCTTTGATAGGCTTTTTAAGCCCTAAATTATATGACAGCCAATGACAGCTAAGAGCATTTTTAATTAACTGGAATAACTTAAGATCCTGCATTTGCTAAGTGCTGGATATGAATCAGGCACTGTGTTATGCGCCTCACAGAGAAGATCCCGCCTAATCCTCACAGTAACCCTGGAGGCAGGTACTGTCATTATCATTTTGCGGAGGGGGAAACTGAAACTTTAAGAGCTTATGTAACTGTCCCGGACTTCAAAGGCGGAGCTAGGACTCAGGTTTGTCTGGCTTCTGAATCACTGATCTGTACTGCACTCTAGCAGCCTACCGACATTCAGGCTTCCTCTCCTAGCTCACCACAGACTGCTCCACCCCATCGCAGGAACACTGCAAATATCCTAGAATACTTCGTTCCACATCCAAGCTCTTCCATTGAATTCAAAGTCTTTCATGCACTTCATTCCAGCCACCCAGTGCAAATTGTGTTCTAGGAGCAATCAATAGTAGTAACGCTCAAGAGCAGTCATGGACCCTGGGTCCAGTGCTTATACGGTTGTTTCCTATCAGCAGAATGCATCTGAATCTCCTAGATGACTTGGCTGAAATACAGGTGCTCAGACACACACCCACCCCCCACAGTGATCATGATTATCTCTTGGACAGAGACCCAGGTATCTGCAAATTACTAACTCCATGTTATTCAATGCGAAGTTCTGAAGAATCACCCTTTGGGAAATACTAGCTCAAAGATACACAACAAAACACAAAAGCTAACAAGGTTTTTGTTTTTTGGGGTTTTTTTTTTTTTTTTTTAAACAAACCATAAAAGCAGCTTTTAAAATTCCTTTCTGGCTCTGAAATGTACACATCTGGGGAGGCCAGAATCCTACTGCTTAAGATTTTTGAAATGTGCCCCACCCCCTGGCCCCAAGAATGAAAAAAAACTAATTTAATGAAGAACGACACAGTCCATAGGTCATTAACTCCAAAGTATGTATTAAGAAGATGGCCAAGAGCTAAAGTGGTCTATTTTCATTGTTTTCTGAATGTGGCAAAGATGCTGCCAAGAGCAAGGACAAGATGACACTATCTTTTGTAATCTCTGTAATAGAATCTTTTGTTGGTCCCTCAACAGTTATGGTAGACAGAATTGCACATGATTACAGCCCTCAGGAAACTGAAAGGAAAATAAGATTTTTATTCATGATAGCAGATTTGTTGTGATCAGAAACCAAGGAATTTTAAAATACCAAGGAGTATAAACCTGCATTTGAGATTTGAAAGACAGTAGACAGAATACTAGAGGTCATGACTGACAATGAAGTCATCAATATAGGGTAATTTTGTAAACTACATGGAAAATATCAATCTGTTGCTAGCTCTCCAATCTCTATACATTTTAAACTCATACTCCAAATATGCTATATCTACACCAAATGAACAGCATGTACCACCACAAAAATAATCTTCTTTGAAGGATGAGTGGGTAACAAATACAGGAGATAGAACAACCTAATCCTAATCATTATTTCTCCAAAGGAAAAAGAGTTTGGATATTGTTTTAAGAGTGTATCTCCATGCATATTTTCAATCTTTAAAATGTATGTCTGAAATATCTAACTAGGCAAGTTTCCATGGAAATACACTTTGGACAACAATTTTAAAACATACTAATAATCACCAACTGTTTTCTAAGAAATGTTTATTTTCTAATATACCTACAAAACCACATCAACTTTTTTTTGCCATTGTGAAAAACTACATGTAATATGAGAAGTAATGATGTAGACAGTTTTACTATAGATTGTAACATCAGCTGTTCAAAGACTATATAAGAACCTAGCAAATACAGATTACGGACACATAAATTATAACAGGAAATGATTTGATAAAGCAAATGATAACAGGAAGATGGACGATACTTCTTTATTCTCTACTTGTAACATAAAACTTACTTAAGAGTATAAAGGACAAAGAAAGTATATAGAAAGAGAATCGAGAGGTAAACCAATTTAAGACAATGCAAAGTTTAAGAAGACAAATTTTTATATGTTTATATATATAATTTATATAGAGAGGCATATAGAGATGATTCAGCTTAATTAACAATGATCTGGTTCAGTTAAAGAAATCTGAGATGTAGTCTAACCATGTCTGGATAGACAATCCTAAAAATATTCCTTTGGACTCCTGTCAGCCTCCTGCCATCTTCCCCCACTTCATTCTGCTCTCCCCCTGCTCTTTGAAAAAGAGCAAACACTACCAATATTTACCCCTCCGCCAAACCCTAACATCTCTCTGCTGTTCCATTTGGGAAAGTGAGGACCAGCAACCACAGCCATTTCAATGTATACCTTGTTGCTTACTAACTTGAGAGCTACAGCAGGGACTGCATGGAAGAGAGAATACATTACTTGGCTGCAATCTGTTCTAATGCTTTAGCATCTGGTCCCATGTATTATTTAAAATCAGACAAATACATAAACTGTTCACGTAGCCCAGATGGCTGGGTGATAAGTACCTGGTAAATGCTAGAGGTATATAGCTAGGTATTAACTTGAATTGCAATAGACCGGCAGATACGAATATAATTTAGGATATCACTGAAGCAGTTGTCAAAATGGTAATAATATTGCTTTTGCTGGAAAGGAAAAATTGAAAGCAGTGAAAATGCACCTAGAAAAAAATTACAGGAAGAAGCTCAAACAGTGTGTCAGGTTTAACCTGTATAGGCAATTGATAAGCACTGATAAAGATAGATTGCTATACAGTATATGATACAGTCTGCAGATGATTCAGTATCCAAATATGAACCCATTTAAACTCATAAAGATCAATACCAATCAGAAGTTGACGACACATGTCCTACCCTTTATTCTCACATCTCATCTTAGAGGATGACACATTTCAAAATCATACATTTAAGAATGCCTGACTACTGAGATAGGAACGCATCTATTTGGCTTATTTTATGTTAAAGAAAACTTATTTCAGTCCACATCAACAACCTGAAATACCTAGTTAGAATACATCAAAAAAGATTTCCACAACATCATTTCAAAAAACAGATGATGGGTTTTCCCTCTTACCACTGAAATGCTAAAACAACTGGACCATAAATTTAATCTTACCAATGGTATATCTACACTCTAGATGTTTCGCTAATCATTAGTATTTAGTCATTAAATGGATTAGCCTGTCTATATAAAATTACTTCCATAATTATCAATAAAATTAAGGTTAAATAGATGAATCTCATTAGAATTCCAATGTTTGAAAAATTTTTATACACCATACATATAATTTTATATCATTTTTTAATGCCAAGTGATTTTTAAAAATATATTTATTTATTTATTTGTCAGAGAGAGAAAGCGGGAGCACAAGCGCACAAGCAGGCAGAGGCAGATAAAGAGAAGCAGGCTCCTGCTCAGCAGAGAGCCCGATGCGGGACTGGATCCCAGGACACTGGGATCATGACCTGAGCCAAAGGCAGTGGCTTAACCTACTGAGCCACCCAGGCGTCCCGATTTTTAAAAGTCCTGATACATAGCAGGCATTAAGCACATTTTCTTTACTCTCATTTGACAAAAGGTAGAGAAGAAGACTGGTTCTGGAAGAGACATAAATCAATCATGTCTGCACTACAAAAATTCTTCTGAATGATTTCATTGTAGATTGATTAGTAAAATAGAGAGCTTAGCATTGATAGACCTTACTATTAATCTCTGATTAATGAAAATATTTCTTCTCCTATTCTATGTAAGGTATATATTTTACTCAAAGAATATAATGAAAAGAAAGAATGTACAGGAATATCAAGGCGAAGGAAAAAAAGTTGATGTGTAGCATATCAAAAGTGAATTTCTAGTCAACAAGGTCTTCAGACCACACTCAAGGGGAAAAAAAAAGATGCCCAGATTTTCCTAAGTTAGTCATTGTAATAAAGTTAAGAAGACATTCTTATCATCCATGAGACAATCATGACTTTGTCTTAATATGGCTGCAAAATACTCAGTAATACTTTGCCCAGTAGTTACTATACCTAGACACATAATTTTTAATTGGTTAATGCTCAGACATGAAATTATCTATATCCATCTCTAAATCAAATGTTTTAATACTTTAGAAACCGAGGTATTTATTATGTAAACCATTTTATAGGCTTCAAAGAGTACATGAACAGATTTCCAGGCAACAGTAAGGAAAGGCTTATTATCATCTGAGATCGCCCCACCACACCACAGGATGATTGGCTGAGGTGGTTCCTACATAATTGATACTTTGTATTTCACTTCAATACATGCTAGGAGAATATATTTGACAATTTTGTAGCACATTTTAATATTAAAATATTGAAATATTAAATGGGATATTGGTCCAGACTTTCTGGATCTTTAGTACATCAGAGTTTCCCCCTAGCAGATTTTTAAAATACAGATGCCCAAGCTCTATCTCAAGAGAGAGAGCTGAAGATTACAGGAAACAATTATTTTTTTTAATGTTTCCCAGGTAATACTAATCTAGCACAAAACTAGGTTAAATGAAATCATTCTTTTTCTGATTAAGAATAAAGAAGTAGGGGCACCTGATAGATTTTTCCTAAGTCTAGATGATGTTCTAATCTCAACAGCTCTGATTCTAGGAAAAGTTTACATTATGTATTCTATAATGAACTTTAAACTCTGTATTACTATGTAGAGTTGAAATCTCTGGTTTCGTGTTTCTTAGAACATTTTTAATTTAGTCTTGTAACTGGATGAGGTTATAGTATGTTCCTGTTACCAACATTAGATTCTGAATTGTTGTTTCAAGCTAAAAGTTGGCCTTCTGACTTAATTTATTTCTAAAGGCAAAATATCTTTTTTGTTACTACCAGTTATAGTCCATTTGTCCTTCATTACACTTCAGACAGAGTGATCAGTATGCAAGGTCAGTATGATCCACAGAACAGGAGAACATTGGGGCAGGAGGGCCTACAACACAGCTGAGCTCCTCTGAACTCCCAGGGAAATCTGTTCAAACACCATTGAGGGAATTTCACACTTAGATCAATAGAATAAGAAGGTCTATGCTAAATTCCTATCAGTTGCTAACTTGTTTTTAATAATTTATTTGGCTTTCACCCACATTTAATTTATTATTATGTTTAATTAGCCAACATAGAGTACATCATTAGTTTTTGATGTAATGTTCAATGAATCATTAGTGGCATATAATACCCAGTGGTCATCACAACAGGTACCCTTCTTCATACCCATCACCAAGTTACCTCCCTCCCCCCATCACCTGAAATTTATTTGGCTTCTAAGCAAGTATCTTTAAAAATTTTTTTGAATTATTATGTTGAATTCTTAACTTATCCTGGCTTTGCATGATCAGCCAACTGTATTTTCCTGGGTTTACTTTTGGCACCTGTGTCTCAATGCCCATTATTGTGGAAAATATGCAATAGCAAATCAGTAGAGGTCTGCTGATCAAAACAAACACTTATAGAATATGATCTCAGGACTCCAGAAAAAAATTAAGATATGATTAATGTTTACTTACATAAATCAACATATATAAAATGTTGTCAACAAGAGATACATATCAAACATTTGCAGACAGGACTTATTAAGGAAGAAAGTTTTCAGGGAGAACTCGTTACTATTTAAGAAAAGAAAAGATGTGGTGTATGGAATGGCAGATTTTAGAAATGAAGGACTTTTAGGAGAAGGGAGAACTTGCTATTAGGAACCAGAAACAATTCTTTTCTCTCCAACAGTTATTTAACAAGATTTTTTCCACAGCTTTTCAAGCTGCTCCTTCCCCAAACTTCTATTTGCCATCACTCTCCAGCTCAAGATGATACAAATCACCAGTACCATGAAAATAAATCATGTAATTTCAACTTCCGCCTAGTCAGTGTAGGCAACATTAATACATAGTTCGGTACTGTTGTGCCCAGTCTCCTTTGAAATTCTGCAATCTTAGAATCCTATTATTTCAAAACTATTTCTTTTCTTAGGAGATCGGAATAAAGGAGGGAGGAGAAGGAATACTGATCTTCTCCTTGGTCTTTTTAAGTTTTAGAAGGATTACTGATACTGTTATTTATAAGTGCAGATGATTATAGGGCCTTGCAACAAGTCGTCTGTGGTCATTTGAATAATTTTTCCCTCTTAAAATTTCAATCATTGTCATCAGTAGATGTCAAAGAAAATATTGTGGTAAAGTCAAAAATCAGAGGTGATGTTCCTGTTATTTAGAACTCATATTTAATTTTCTCTAGAAGTCAATTGAACTGTTCAAGTACATTGCCAAGAAGGAAAAAACTTGCACTAGCTTTCTTTATATTAGGAACAGTCAACAAGTCGACATTGTTCCATTTATCTCATCTTCCAGAACCTATCAGGGGAGAAAGCAAATTAAGTCTTATCATGATGACTATTGATGGGTTTTTAAGGCTTTTTTTTTTTTTCATATATAAATGGGAAAAGAGATTAAATCCTCAAGTGGTAAATATTACAGAGTAAAGAATCAGCTCTCAAACTTGGGCATGCTTCAGAATCATTTGGAGGCCCAGGTCAAGGCAGACTGCTGGCCCTCTCAAGGAGGTCTGGGGTGGTACTCAAGAATCTGTATTTCTCATGAGTGCCCAGGGGATGTTGGTGTTGAAGTACGGAGAACCACTGGACTTCAGGATGGTTTTCTATCTCCTACTTTTCCTGAGGAATAGAATTTAAGACAACCCATTATATCCACAAGAACAGCATCTTTGAAGCAAAGCTTCCATAGATCTTTAACCACAAAGATTATAGATCTCTCATTTGCAGCTCTGCTGGGCAAACCAAATGGACTTAAATAAAAGCAGAGTGTTTATCTGAGCATCCTTCTCTCTGAGCCAAAAGGACTAGAACACACCTAGTTTCACCTTTTCTCCTATCCTTGGATCTCTACTTTTTCTCCAGATACCTTATCTGCACCCTCTGGGTGGAGTCCAAGCTCCCCACTCTCACACCTCTATGCTGAACTTAGCCTGTATGTGTACATGGTGCAACTACATAGAAACAAGTGGGCACAAGGACAGAAGGCTGATTAAGGCAAGAGCCACAGTTTTTCCAGTCAAAACAAAGATAAAACCTCCTTCTCTTGGCTAATTGATGAATAAAGGAGAGGCTAGATGCATAGAATCAAGCATAATGCCCAGCATATAGGAGGCCAGCTCTCCTCATTGCAGAACCCATTTCCATTCCATCCTTCTAGAACTTCCAGCCTTCCCATGTCATTTTATTACTCTCCCTGCCAGCTGCACTTTGCAACACTCCCCCATCCCCTAAATATCCTAGAGTGTACCAGGCAGAAAGTCAGAGAAAGAAGATGCATGGCAGAGTTGTCAGTTTTCCAGAAGGCAGAGAAAAACCAGAGGACAGATAGCTGGTTGCCTGTGAGAAAGCAAAGTATCAGCAACCAGAGCTCTAGAATTTTCTGGCCCTTTTAATCACCTCTGGCTCAACAGTTTTAGTTATAGGTCAGCAGGCCATCTGACAGAATTCAACAGATGCAACCACACAATGCTTGGTGGGCAGCTCTGGACTAATGGTGCCTTGCTGAAAGGCAAGCATTGGCTTTTTCACCGTTTCTAACTCACTGTTGTTCCTTTGTTGCCATATCCACAGGACATGCTAGTCCTTTGGTTTCTATGAAGTCCATGCAGAACCAAAACTCTAGTCCCAAAGTGGAACAAATATCAGTCTTATGCTTTCATTCACCCTTTTAGACAACAGAACAATGATCGATGGATTCAAGTAGTCAGCCCAGGAGTTTGAGAAGGGCTATGGTAGCAGTTAGGGACTGGGCATCTGGGTGCCAGTTTTAATAAACAATGTGACCTTGAATAAACCCCTTCAGAGTCTTATGTCCCTAACCTCATCTGTAAGACAAGATGTCAGCTGGCTAATCCACTTCACATTAGCATACAGAATCTATCAAAATGCTTCAAGTACAAATGTCCAACAGGGGCAAATTCAATACTGGTGGTTATGTTGAAATAACTACATTAACTAGAATCAAGTCAATCATCAACTTTCACATATATACCATTTTATCAAGAATGTGCCAGAAAATACCCATAATGTTTTCACTTAGCACGCATGAAGCTAATAATATAAACCCCTCCTCATGATACAGCGTTCGTCAAAAATCCATTGCCAATTTTTCCACTTTGGAATAAATGTCTTTTCTGAGTGCTTTTCTTGGCTAGCAGATTTCTGTGAAAAAAATTTCTTTTTCAATTTGTTTCACTTGTCAATAGGAGATAACCACTTGGAAAAAGTACTAACAATTAAGTCTCAAACCTTTTAGGAAAAAAGAATTAAGAAGTCAGAGGGCCCCTGGGGGTTTATGCTCCTAGCCCTGGTGTATACTCACAACACTGTTTGCCCAGTAAGTGCCTCAGCATTTTCAGAAGTGTAGAGCCCTTCACAGAACCTTCTGACACTGGAGCGGGCCCTCCAGCTTGAGTCAATCTACACTCCAGGCCTCAAAAACTCCAACAAGAATTTCTCCGGAGAAAAGTCACCGAAACGCCGCACACAAACCCTGCGGGGCTAGCCCCTGTCTTGCCTGGAAGTGGAGGTGCCTTTCCAGAGCTGCCGTACCACACTTGGCCAGTAGGTGCTGCCATCTCGACACGTGTGACTCTAGCCTGAGCACAGGTTCCAGGTTTCAAGCTCTCGCAGAGAAAACCTGGGTTTCGAGGTTGATAAAGTCTTTTTTTGCAGTTATCTAGGGTTGATCAATTCTGAAGGCTCTAATTTCTGTTCTTCGAGCTAACTTAAAGCAGGGCAGCCTGAGAAATACCTCTTAGACGGGCGGCCTGAGAAGCAGACTTCCACAGGTGTGCAAACCTAAATAGCCCCCTATCTTCAATCATGCCAACGCCAGAGGCAGAAGAAACCCTGCAACAAAGGATGAAAGGCGAGCGAGCTCAGGAAAGCTCGTGGCTCCCCCAGAGCTGTTTTAATGTAGATATCTCTGTGAAAGCTCATTAAGTCCTGTGTGTGTGTGTGTGTGTGTGTGTGTGTGAGAGAGAGAGAGAGAGAGAGAGAGAGAGAGAGAGAGGGAGAGAGGCAGGACTTAGGGAAAAGTCACAATGAAGGTAGTAACACACCATGTCCACCCATCCTGACACACTTGTAAAGCATTCAGACTATGCCAAAGAAATTTCCCGTGACTCCCCAGCATATGAAAGGCCTAAATTAGCTGTCCTCAGTAGACCCCAGTCCAGATGAACTGTTACGTACCTGGGAGGCAGTTGCCTTTGTTAGAACATGGACCACAAACAAAACCAGTTAAAAAGCAACTCCAAGCAGGAGGGTCCCACAATGGAACGCCAGTTAGGTCCTCTTCATGAGCAAAAAGCATTAGCCATACACCATGAATATCCAACCCATCAGAATAAATCATAATAAAAGAGGTTAAATGATGGCTGCATATGAGAAAAGCCAGTAAGTTTCTTTTTCCCAGTACTTTCCGCTCATTGGAAACCAGTCATAAGAAAAGGTTTATCCTCAGGCTTCAACCAGAAACTGAAGGGAATGAGACCTTGTATTAGGGTCCTCCAGAGAAACAGAACCAATGCGATGGATATGTGAGTTTAAAAAAATAAATAAATAAAATAGAAAGATTTTTAAACCAATGACTCACGAAATTGTAGACACGGCACGGTAGGCAGAGAGGCTGGAGGCCCAGGAGACACTCACACCCGGAGGCAGTCTGGGGGCAGCGTTTTCCCTTCCTGAGCAGTGGTTAGGCTTTTCATAATAGGCCTTCAGTTGGACTCAGCCCTCCTCGTTTTAACTTAAATTACCTATTTAAGACCCTGTCTCCAAATATAGCTGCATTCTGGGGGTGCTGGACCTTAGGGTTTCAACATATGAATTTGGGGTGACAGGGTCCAGCCCACTACAGACATGAACAGGCATGAGAACAATCTAGAGATTAAAACAGAGAAAGAGACAGTTAAGGAGAGGCTGGTAAAAACCTGGGTTTCTTGGAGCAGAGATTCTCAAAGCGTGCTTCCAGACCCAGCAAGATCTAGGAAACTGTTAGAAATGCAAATTCTTAGACCCCACCCAAGATGGGCTGCACCTTTGGCGGGGGGGGGGGGGGGGGGGGGGGGGGGGGGGTAGGGCACAACAATTTCTTTTTAAATTTTCATTACGCAAGTACAATTCATATACAATGTTATATTAGTTTCAGTCTAAAACATGATTAGATAATTCTGTACAGTACTCAAAGCTCAAAATGACATAGTGACCACTTGTCACCATAAAACACGTTATAATGTTATTTATGTTCCTTATGCTTTATTTTCATCCCCATTACCTATTTATTTTACAAATGGAATTTCCTACGTATTAATCCCCATCACCTATTTCATCCGTCTTCCCCCTCTCTTCTGACAACCACACATTTGTTTGTTCTCTGTACTGATGAGTCTGTTTCATGTCTGGTTTGTTTTGTTTTCTAGATTCCACATATAAGTGAAATCACACGGCATTTGTCTTTTTCTGTCAGATTTATTTCACTTAGCATAATGCCCTAATAATACCTAGAGGTCCATCCATGTCACTAATGACAAGATCTCATTCCTTTTTATAGCTGAATATATTCCATTGTGTATATACATACCACATTCTATTCCTCTATCAACAGACACTTGGGTGGCGGCTTCCATATCTGGGCTATTGTAAATAATGTTATAATAAATACAGGGGTGCACATATCTTTTCAAATTAGTGCTTTTGTTTTCATCGGGTAAATACCCAGTAGAATTACATGGTATTTCTGTTTTTTGTTTTCTGAGGAACTTCTATACTCTCTTCCACAGAGGCTGCACCAATTTACATTCCTACCAACAGTGTGTGAGGGTCCCTTTCCTCCACATCCTCACCAACACTTGTTTTTTCTTGTCATTTTGACACTAGCCATTTGGACTATCTCACTGTGGTTTTGATTTGCATTTCCCTGATGATTACTGATGTTGAATATCTTCTCAGGTATATCTGAAGGCCATTTGTATGTCTTCTTTAGAAAAATGTCTATTCAGGTCCTCTACTCATTTTTTTAATCAGATTATTTGCTTTCTCACTGCTGAGATTTATAAGTTCTTTATATACTTTTGATATTAAGCCCTGATTTGGACATATCATTTGCAAATATCTTCTCCTATTCAGTAGGTTAATTTTCCATTTTGTTGACAGTTTCTTTTTCTGTGCGAAGGCTATTTATTTTGGCATAGGTCCCAATATGTCTCCTGAAGCAAGGAAAACAGAAGCAAATATAAACTATTGGGAATATACCCCCCCAAAAAAAATTTTTTTTAAAAAGCTTTTTTACAGCAATTTGTTTTTAATAAGCTCTTCAGCAATTCCAATGATGGTCATAGTTTGAAAACAACCATCTTAGAAGTTGCCTGATTACAAAAACAATCTCACCTAAGAAATTTCCCAACAAACATGGGAGTATATATTATTTGATCTGTGTGGTTTCTTTAAATATATTAGGCTGAGTCATATTTTATAAATCAGCCCTGGAATCCATTTTACTCTTATAAATTGGAACTGGAGCCAGAGCTCTAAGGATAAGCATGATAACAACACTGCATAGGAACTTGGCCTCTGAATACAGATTTCACAGGGTAAAACCAAAACTGTGGGTACCCAATAAAGCTTATTTGTCAAATACCAGAGCAGTCTAATTGCTGTCTGTCTGGTTGGACACCTCAATTACTTTATGCAAGTCCCATAAATGGCAGATTAAATTACAATGGCTGGACTTAGTAAGATTAATTCTACTCTATTTAAAAATTGGAAAAACAAAACAAAACAAAACCCAGAAATAGAATTGTTCCGTGGTCATGTTTGAGCAAGGTTCAAATTTACACTATGCTATACCCGGCCCTAAAACACATTCTCAACACTCACAACTCAGCCTCTGCCAATGCAATGGCCAATAAACCTTTGGCCATGCTTGTCACCATGCCCTTCGGGAATCTACCGTGTTAGGAACAAAAAGATTGAATTCACCTGTGAGTTATTGTCAAGCCTCAGTGGCTGGTCAGATCTACAAGCAAGGACATGCACGACGTTTATCCGCAGAAGTCGACTTCATCTGAGATATACATGCTATCCAGTGGTCAGGTCCATGCCACTAAAGGTAAAGCCTACGTCCAGTAAGCCTTCCTGCTTGCCTAGCATAGTTCTCAGAACATAAGGTGCAGAATCACACTGCACAATACAACTAGACCCAACACTCATAATACTTTTTTCTTTTTTTTTTTTTTTTTGGTTTCTCATTCTTTTTTTTTCTTTCCAATTTATTTATTTTCAGAAAAACAGTATTCATTATTTTTTCACCACACCCAGTGCTCCATGCAAGCTGTGCCCTCTATAATACCCACCACCTGGTACCCCAACCTCCCACCCCACCCCCCCGCCACTTCAAACCCCTCAGATTGTTTTTCAGAGTCCATAGTCTCTCATGGTTCATCTCCCCTTCCAATTTACCCAAAAGCACATACCCTCCCCAATGTCCATAACCCTACCCCCCTTCTCCCAAACCCCCTCCCCCCAGCAACCCACAGTTTGTTTCGTGAGATTAATACTTTTTTCTTTTTAAGTAGGCTCCACACCCCAACATGGGGCTTGAGCTCATGACCTGAGATTAAGAGACTCATGCTCTACTGACCAAGCCAGCCAGGTGTCCCAATACTCATCAGTCTTTATGCAATTTAGGTGGCAAGTAGAGTAGGCGTGTTTGTCTTTACGCAGTATACTCAGAGTAGGCATACATTGCTGCTTCTTTTCCTCCGCCTTTGGCCACATCTCTGCTTCATGGAGACTTGTTTTTCCCAGCTACCTCCTCCTGCAAACAATAATCTTCCCTCCGTTAATCCTGTTCGTACCACCTTCCAACACTGGGCACTGCCAAAAGACATTGCTTCCAGAATGGGTTGAACCTCACATGCATGGGCAATATTCCTGACTCACCTGGAGGCAGTTTGGCCTGGGTATTAACACTTGAATTTTAAGCAGATGTATGTAAGAGCAGTTCCGGGATTAGCCACTCTGAACAGGAGATGGCAGTAGCAGCCTAGGCATTTGGTCACTCTGGTCCAAGTCCTTCGAATAAAGGGCATTTCCTGTCTGCTGTCATTTCTGGGCATAGTTTAGTCTCACCGAAGCCATGGTGGCTAAATAATGCATCCAAAGTCCCAGACCTTGTGCAGTCACAGAACTATCAAAGAACTAAAAATTGCTCAAATTGAAGACTAAATAACCAAATGAACAAGGTGGGAAGTTACTGTTAAGTCTCACTTCAAAGGAAAGGAAGAGTCCTCCAGAAAGCACAGATACTCCTACTCAGGTTGACATTAGTGAGATAGTTGGAAAAAGCAAAAATTTGAGATCCAGTGCATGTTCTTACTGAGACTTTGAGCAAGTTATTTAACAGAGGTGACTCAGCTCATGCCCATATGTGGATTAAAAGGGTAAGGAAGTCTTACCTCACAAATTGCACAAATTTCATAAAGGGCCAGATAAGTAATGCCCATGAAAACTTTGTAAACTATGACATGCAATAAACATACAAGGAAGGATTTTTGTTGGTTTGTCCCTGCAGGTTTTTTTGGTTTTGGTTTGGTTTGGTTTGATTTGGTTTGGGGGGGGGGCAGCATTGGGTTTAGGCTTGGGTTTTGTTTTGGGGGGTTTTTTTTTTGTTTGGTTTGGTTTGGTTTGGTTTGGTTTCTTTGGTCCAAGTAATATGTCCAGAAGCAGTTTGACCATGGGATCTACTATTTCTCTGATATTTATAAATCCCCAGAGAGTTATGGCACAGAAATTACTTTGTAACAGCTCTAAAATCTTCGTTTCATCCCGGGTCTACAATTATGCTTTCACCCAGACTCCTGTCATCTGTTGTTTTGATTTATGAAAGCTTCTGTTCTCTGATCTCATTTACTTCTGCCTCCTTTAAAACTTACAAAATGTGGCTGCAAGGTCAAATTTCTCATCATTACAGCATTACATCCTCAGGTATCATCATTACTGTCTTAATAAAGCAGGCAGTTAGTTCCACAATAGTCTGTTTAATCCACTGGATAATTGCTCAGGCTTCACTATATAATCCCCGGCCTATCCCTTGCTAGGATTCCAGAACCACTGTGCTGTGGTTTTAAACATTGATGTGTTTGTCACATATATTAATTAAAAATTTATTTCTAGTCAAGTATATGATGAATCAAGTACAGTGTAGAAGAAAAATCTACCTCATGTTAACCAGTTTTACTTGGAGTGAAAACAGTATGACCAGAAAGTTTTCTAGTAACTTCCATACATCTACAGACTTTGCAAAAGTTGAAAAGAAAAAAAAAAATCCCTAAAATTTAAAGTATTACAGTCTCAGTTAGGTATTATAGAAGATTTATGAAGCATGGAACCACATGAAATTTTTCATGTAGTTAATAAGACAAAGATATATTATTTCATTTTGCTCCACTTGTGACCCCGAGTGAATTATATCCACCATAAAATTAGACCTAACTGGACCCTGGTACCTGAATGGCCAAAAGGTATACAAATTTCCAGCACAGCTTTATTAGCAAGTGGGATATAACAAGACCATACTCTAAAGCCAGTCCTCAGTTTTATTATTTATTTTGCTGCCTTGATCATTTTTCTGTACTCATTTGGCTTGAAGGCACAGACATTCCCTGTTGATTATCTCTACTTGGCAGTGGGTTTCTGCTACACATTTTGATTCCTAATATGGTAGCAGGAGAGGGTTTTGTATGAGTTCCAGCCAGTTTCTCTGGGCTTGTGGAATGCAGTGAGGAAAGAATCCTACAGAGATGAAAACATGAACATTTGCATTGATAAAGACAAAAATAAAATAAAGAAAGGAAAAAGGGGATGTTTCTCTAAAGAAATTTGTTCTTTTTTTTTTTAAACTCTGGCCACTTTCTAATAATGTCTTACAGTTGGGAGATTAGGGGAGTTAATGTGTTTTTTAATTGCTTGTATTTTTTTTTTTACCATTTCAAGTCATTTAAAAAATGTCTGAGGGTTATTATAGAAGCAACACGAACAAAATTAGCTTTTCATCATCATCAAAGTTTAAATCCTTGAAGCACCCAATCATACTACCTTATAAATTAGCCATATAATGATGAAATCTGAGAAAGTAAGCTTCACGTCCCCAAAAAGCATAAGAAATAATGTTGTCTATTAAAGGTACAAATTATATTATTCCTCTTAATTTTTGTAGCAATATGAACTAATGCTAAAGAATCCATATATTGGTCTCAGAATTTAATATAGTTTTTCTCTCAAAGTCCTAAGTTCACAGAAATATTCATTTGGCAAAAATTCTTTAAGCAATACAGCTCAGATGATGAATTCTCCTTCAATAATGAGCTCATTTTCCCTAAATGTATTTATTTATTAAAGTGCTCTGTACTTTAATAAGCCACATTTGCACTTGTGTTAAAATGCCATTATTTCCATCATCATTAACATCCATTTTATGTTTAACTTTTATGTAATTAAGAATTACATTTGGAAGCTATTGCCTCCAAATTGGCTATATCAACATTTGAGGTTGTGTCTATATAGGCTTATCAGCTACATCTAAAAAAAAAAAAAATTCACTGTAGAAAGACTCATCTTGAAATCCAAGAAATTCAACTTGCCAGTATAGATACATTTAGCAACAACCATAAACACAATGTGTTTAGTGAGAAGGAATAAAGAAAATAAGCATAAACGGGTGCTCTTTAGTCAAAGTTCTTTAAGTCCCACACAGAATTTCCACTTGCATCTCAATGGCCAGAATCTAGTCTTGACCACCTTTCTTAGAAGGGAAGCTGGGAAATGAAGTCTTTTATTCTGGCTGGCAATGGGTCCAGTGACAAACTATGGTGCTAAAACCAAAGAAGTGGATATTAGAGTAGGAAACACACATTCTCCATCACAGTCAGGTTCACAGGTTCCTTAACTTGCTATTATTGTCAGGGTCAGAGGATGACTTAGCTTATTCGTATTTACTTATTTAAATTAGAAGTAGTGTTTTGTTTCACTGATGTAATTATGTATAAATTAAAGAAAATTTAAAATGCAAATAGAAAAAAATGTAAACAATCTTAAAATTTGCTACCCAGAAATAACTTAATTTTTTTGGTATATCATTCTATTAAATCATAATGTCTATCTTGTGTTGGTGGTATAGTGGTGAGCATAGCTGCCTTCCATAATGTCTATCTTTATGCACATATGTGTATCTATACACTTTCCCAGGACCCTGAGACCATGACCTGAGCCAAGGGCAAAGGCTTAAGCCACTGAGCCACCCAGGCGCCCCTGTATTTCTTTGATTACTATTAAAGATGAAATATTTAACCCTGCCTTAGATTTAGCCTTCTCTATTATCATTAAAATATACGGCAGGAGAGAAAGAGGTTCCATGGGCTCAAATTTGTAACTACTAACTTCAGACTGAAAGAAACAAGTCCCTGGTTGTTAGATAAGTCATGTATGCTAACTCGTGAGCGGCAACATAGAAGAACAGGTTATTCTTCCATTTCACTTGGCACTCAGTGAAGATGCCACATGACCACTTCACGTAAGGTACCCCAATTCATTCTTCCATCATTTAAGAAAGAAGTCACTGTGATCTTGGTTTAACTTGTGTTGAGTTTGAAGGATAATGCTTCCTATGTCACTTATCAGTTTTCTCCTAACCCAGTTATTCCTTTGAGTTGACTGTCAAGCTCGTGTCACAGCAGAGTGGCAAGCAGAAATATTCAGAGGGGCTCCATTTTAATTCAGGTTGTCAGTGAACCACAAGATCTGTCTGCTCCACTGCTTACATACTAGATCGATAGCTCCAGTCTAACTTTGCAACTGAGCTAAGAACACCTCTGTGCCTTCAAGTATCTGATGCTGGGTCACATATTACACCCCTGCAGCCAGGGTGATGTACAATAAGTAGTCAGATCACACCTTGCCAGGCAAACAGCTATTTGTGTCATTTCCTGATGTTGCTGAGTAGAGAACCTCCAATGTGTTGGGCACGTGCTCTCTGTGAGTGCGCTCAAGGTAGTTTGCCTCTGGCATTTTTTAACCCTTTCCTTGGACCCAAAAGTCAATTAGTAAAGTAAGAGTTAATATAAGAGAGTTTGAACACTGTAGGATAAATCCCACTTAGCCCATAAGGACAAACTTCATATAAGCATGTGCCTAAATACTAAGGTACAACTCCAACAGGAGGATTAAAATAAATTTCATCCTCTACCAGCAACACCAAAAATGAAACACTGAACACAACGATCTCTTTTTCTCTGTAAACCTAACAATTCTTTTCCCTATATGTAAGGAAGACAAATACGCATGTTTGTTTATAATTTAGGCTGGCCTTGTGCACACGGAGCACACTCTAGTGAAACTTCAATGGGCAATAACATGGAAAACTACAAACCCGTAGGTCTGTAAGACACCACTGGGGTTTGCCCCACCTCCACCGCCTTGCCAGTCTCTTTTTTTTCCCTCTGTAGGAAAAACTATTTAGTTAGAGTCAAGCATCATTAAATCAAAACACAAAGGAAGGAGAAATGAATTATGGGTTAATTCCACTTTACGTGCCATTGAGCCACAGTGGGTATAAAGTATTATTGTGGTTTAAAAATGCATTGTGTATTCCAGGAGGAGAAAGGATTTGGTAAACAAGGAATATGGGTGTGTACCAGGAAGTGGCCCCAGCCCAGGATTCTGAGAGTGTGTGTGTGTGTATGTGTGTGTGTTAGTGTGTGTGTTAGTAGGGTGAGGCCACCTGTAAAACCTCATTCTTCCACACAGAAGTTGAGACTTTGTCCTAAAGTAGGAATCTCCCAGAGGAATTGCAGCTACTCATCTACTATCCAGGAATGTCCCATTTTATGTAATTTGGCACACTCTGTGTGACCTCCTCCCTTTTACCACACAAAGAAGCCCTATACCTGCAATTTTAGTAGAGAAGTAAAACCCTGATTCCTAATCAGCAGAGCTGCAGGCTAACAAAGGGAACATTGTGATGAGAGCAGCTGTCATTAAGCAGAAGACCTCTTGTGCCATCCACTGCCTGGAGATAAAAGGAATACAATCAGTATGAATAAAGGGCAGATAGGCACCAACTCTAAAGCAGTATATTTCTTTTAATATGAGTGGAAAGAAGGCAGAGACCTAGGAAGGGCACAAGAACCACAGAAGGCTTCTCGGTGGAGGTGATGTTCGCTTTCCTAGACAGACTTGAGCCATAATGTTCAGGGTCCTGAAAGATCAAGCAGTAGGACTCCAGAGAACCTTCTCTTCCCTGGGGATATAATGAAGGGCAAAACAGACAAGTATTTTGTCTCATGAACCACCACAGAAAACACAAGGGCCTCTGTTCTTTTTGCAGGCCTTGTTGCAGTAGTTACACCCAAAAAACTCAGATAACTGTCCCTTTTCAATGGCCCATATGTTCATTTTTTTTTCACTTATTTATGTAGAATTCTTTAAAATTTATTTTTGAAATTATAAAATATTTGTCCACGACAAAGACCAGAAGTGTCCAGTCTCTTTCTCCACTCCCATGCCCAACCCTTCCATCCAGAGATATCCACTGTTTCAAGTACACCCTTGCGGAAATGTTTCATGCCTATATATGCCCAGACTCTATACTGTGCATAAATACTATACTATTATCTTATGTACCTATGCTATAATGATAGTTCCTGAGTGTTGATAGAGGAGGGAATTGATGGGGGCAATCTTTAGAAAAGGGTTTTAAAGCTGTACCGTAATACACTTAATATAAAGCAGAATATCAACTGTCTTTATCAAAGAAAGGGGGGTGCTGAAAAGTAGGAAACACTAAAGCCCTACCAAACAATTCCTTGCCTTTAGGAATCTTTGCATAAGAGCACAAAAACAGGGGCCTAAAATTCCACTGTGGGAATGGGTCATCACTTTTTAATCATTCCCCCAGTAGTAGATATTCAGATTGTACACAAGCTTTGGCTTTAATAAACAACACTACTTTGAACCCCTTTGGATACTTAGGCAAGGGAACCTGAGCAAAAATGCCTCCAAGCAGAATCCCTGAGTGGAAAGGAGTGATAAAATGTTGCCAAACCCCTCTCCCAAGACGTTGTTCCAATTTACAGTCAGTGGGAGAGACGATCTATATAATCTAGGATTTCCTTGTAGGAACTGCTAAGCTACGCTGCCACAGAACTAGTTCTGCAAGCTTAAGACTCAAGACCAAATTACCTGTTTGGAACTAGGATTCCAATCATGCATGCAAGTTCAGCTCTCTCTGAACTTTTTATGTCCCCGGTACAGTTTGCGTTAGTAGTGCAGCTAAATTGTGGCACAGCACTTCCCGTCTACCTTAAGAAGCATTTTTGTTTTAGCTTTCTGGAGTATAAATAGCTATGAGAGGGTCTCCATTGCAAACCTAGGGGAAATACTATAGAGAAGGCAAACTGATCAGAGAGAGGGAGCTGTGAAGGCCAAACGTGAGCGGCTGCTGTCAGGAAAGCGGACCAAAAGAAACGAGGCAGAGAGGTGAGTTCAGGAAATTAAGAACTATGTGACAGTCATGTGACCATTTTAAGCTGGGAGGGGAGCGCCTTAGATAATTGCCTGAACCACACCCCCCTCAACAGTGCGGGACCACAGCAAGGCTGAATGGCTATAACAAAAAGTTGAGCTCTTCTGCTGTTTTCACTTCATGTTCAAATGCTTTTCTGAAACATATGATTTCATCTCCGTTACCATTTTGATGTTTATATGTGCACGTGTGTGTGTGTGTCCTCTTCTAAACAGAGTTTGGGTTAATATTCAATGCTAGTATTCATCTGTGGTAAAATAAAGATGATCACTGTATTTTCAAATATATAAAAATAGGGGCACCTGGGTAGCTCAGTGGGTTAAAGCCTGTGCCTTCAGGTCATGATCCCAGGGTCCTGGGATCAAGCCCTGCATGGGGCTCTTGGCTCCATGGAGAGTCTGCTTCCTCCTCTCTCTCTGCCTGCCTCCCTGCCTACTTGTGATCTCTGTCAAATAAATAAATAAAATCTTAAAAAAAAAAAAAACCATATATATATATAAATATAACATAAAAAATGACAGCACTGGTACTTTTATTTCAGGTTTTGTCAAATACCTTTCAAAAATGCAGTTCATACACTAAGGCTTCTCATACATAATTTATGCTATTGGTTAAAATCTAAAAGTGGAATGGAAAAGTCCATTTTTATTTTTGCTAAGAGAATGAGTAAACTATTATCACCCGTGTTAATATTTCAAACAGCAAAGTCCTAGAAATTTATTTCTGCTCTTAAAAGAAAAGTTTGGGACTAATAAATTCCATTATACATGTTCTATTGATAAAGAAATGGGGAATAAAAGGTACAGTAGACTCTAGAATATAATTACACTATCAGTGACATACAAAACCTAACTCCTCTGTTAATCAGTAAGAAAACCCCTGTAGTCATGAAGGGCACAAATACAACAAAAATCCCAATATGTGCATAGATGTGGGTGTGTATTCCTCCAGCTCTTCACAGGTGCTACGAGGTTATACTGCAGTTTGACTTTATCTAAATCCTAAAGCCTGTATCAGTTGTCAGTCATCCCAAGTCTCCGCTGAGTATGATTTGAGTCCACACCGAAACAACAGAGACAAACATTTTCATTTAGTCTTTCCCACTTCTGCAGTTTGTCATTGGATACCCGTTTTCCTCCAAACCGCGTTGTTTTTACACTGTACTTTTATCTAGGATTAGGTATCTGAGCACTTAGGGGGTTTTTTTTGCTTGCTTGCATGTTGGTCTTTCGTTTCCCAATCACCTATGATGTATTTCAAAAAGGATTTTCCAGAAAGTGAGAATTGTCAGGTACTGGTAAGTCCTATTGCTCAGCTCTCCTGAACAGTTCCCTGTCTCCACCTCTGTCTCCTTTCCTGGGCCCCAGCCGGGTGTAGGTCCTTACCACTTCCCCGGTGATGGCAATGGCCTCCTAAAGCTGGATTCCCAGGGCTCTTGCCTTGACTTTCTTCCTTCCATCCTACACACTACTGCCAATGGCATCCTCCTAACACAAAAAAACTCCTGTTTAAACCTTTAATTGGCTTTAATTAGCTGCTCACTGCCTTTGTGATGAAATCCAAATTCCTTAGGATGCTCTACAAGCTCCTTCCTGACACGGCCCAGGCCTGTCTCTCCCAAAGCCGGCGTTTGTTCCTTATTTACCAGGTGCTTGAGCTATAATGGCACCAGACCACTTCACACACGAAAGCTTTTGCAAGTGTCATCCCTCAGCATCCAACCTGGAAAACCCCTAATTCTTCCTCTAAAATGCTTCTCAGGCCTTCATGTCCATATGAAGCCCTCAGAGGTCTTGCTAAAGTGGAGATTCTGCTTCCATCTGTCCATAGGTCTAGGATGGGGCCCGAGTTTCTGTTCTGGACCTCTAACAACTTCCCAGGAATGCTGAGGCTGCTCAAAACGCACACTGACAAGCCTCAGAAATGTGACTGTGTCTGAACGCCTCGTGCAAAACGCCTCCCCTATAGAGCTGATGGGCACAAAACTCCCTCTTCCTAACTGTATAGCTTGGGTATAGGGTGCATAGATCACCTTCTACATCACACTCTACTGTAATTCCTTGGTCACATGTCTGCCCTTCCAACCTCCTGTGGGTCATCTAAGGGCTGGAATGGCCACTGATACTTCCTCAACATTAACATCAGAGCCAAATGTATAGGCATTTTATAGAAGTATTTAGAATGGGAACTAGCAAAGACTCTTAAAGCAGTGTCTGCAAGGCTCCATGACAAAGTATGGTTAAAGATGACTTTGCTGGATTGGAAGGTTAAACTAAATTCTTAGCTCTCAAATTCATGCATTTTTTTTTTAATGTTACTACCATTGTCTCCAATGGGATTGGGGGTGGGATGGAGAAGGGAGGCCTGGGACTACTTGATTTCTATTCTTTTAGCCAGCATGTAAGTCTATAGGCTGACTGAGACTTTGAAGATTCCAGACCCGTTAGTCCAAAAAAGTGATGATCTTTGCAGCCTTGTCAGTGAGGTCTCCACCCACCTCCTAGCTCCCTGACCCCTCTACCTCCGCTGCACAGCACAGCCCTGCCCGTTTCCAAACACTTGGCCTTGCACAAAAGAATGAAGGAAAGCCAAGGCATGATGAATAATCGCCAGCAGGGCGTTGGGGAAAGAATGGCACATCAATGACATTTGTAGGTCTGAGTAGAGAGAATTAGTAGCAACAAACAACTACCCAGTGTTTCTTCCATCATATCCTATCACAAACAGAATGGGATGGGCCAGAAGTAACCATTCCAACTACAGTAAACCAATGGCTATGAAGATAACAATGGCAGCACACTGATTCTCTGTGCTGAATGTACATTACAATCACCTAGGAAGTGATACGGACAAAATGTAAACTCCTGCCCCCCCCACATCAACTAATTCGGAGTCTCTGGGGGCAAGACAATAGTTTTTTTTTTTTTTTAAAGATTTTATTTATTTATTTGAGAGAGAGAGAGAGACAGTGAGAGAGAGCATGAGCGAGGAGAAGGTCAGAGAGCGAAGCAGACTCCCCATGGAGCTGGGAGCCCGATGTGGGACTCGATCCCGGGACTCCAGGATCACGCCCTGGGCCGAAGGCAGTCGTCCAACCAACTGCGCCACCCAGGCGTCCCCAAGACAATAGTTTTAAGACTCTGCAGTGATTATAATGGGAGGCCAGAGTTGACAGCTACTATAGGGGTATCGCCACACTGGATGCTTGGGATCCCCTACAGCTTGCCTCAAAAGTGAATGTCTAGTCTCACTTTCAGGACCCAACAACTGGCCTCCAAGTCTTATCCATTACAGGTCACATAAGACCAACCCAGCATGTTTTGCCTTTTTCCTCAAGCAGCATGCACTGATGATTCTATAACAGAGGATTTATTTGTTCCCACATCTCTCATTACACAGTTTCTATTGAGAAATCAGTATGTTGAGGGAGAATGTGACCCACAAAAAGAAGGAAGTTGAATTCATTTGGAAGAGAAAATTTCAAATCCACCTGAAACACTTTCTTTTTTCTTTTTTAAAAGATTTTATTTTTTTATTAGACAGACAGAGATTACCAGTAGGCAGAGAGGCAGGCAGAGATAGAGGGGGAAGCAGGCTCTCGGCTGAGCAGAGAGCCCGATGTGCGGCTCAATCCCAGGACCCGGGATCATGACCTGAGCTGAAGGCAGAGGCTTTAACCCACTGAGCCACCCAGGTGCCCCCCTGATACCCTTTCTTAATAAGTCTTAATAATCTACCTTGCCTTGCTTCTCCTTCTCCCTACACCATCTTCTACAAGTTTACTGGTCAGAGTGGCGAGCTTACAGCATAGCGCAGGAGCTCAGGTAGGGCCACATTCACTGGATCTGAAGCTACAATGCAGACGTTTCAAGAAAAGAGGATTCTACTGCATTTAGGAGCACAGACTCCTCTAGAATTAGCTCCCATGCTGCCAAATGTGGAAGGGCACTGTACCAAATGCATGGAAGGAAATTTATTTTTTTTTAATATTTTTTAAAGTTTTTATATTTATTTATTTGACAGAGAGAGATCACAAGTAGGCAGAGAGGCAGGCAGAGAAAGAGGGAGAAGCAGGCTCCCCGCCAGCAGAAAGCCCGATGTAGGACTCGATCCCAGGACCCTGAGACCATGACCTAAGCCAAAGGCAGAGGCTTAACCCACTGAGCCACTCAGGTACCCTGGAAGGAACTTTATAAATTCTAGATGAAACTGAATCAGAACTCCTCAGTTTTATTTAATGAAATATTTCAGACCTTATAATAAATATAATATAATGAATATTCATAGTGAATAAGTATAATGAATACACAAAAGAATCAAACACAATACATTTAGTCAAAATCTTGTATGACTTTCCCTATCATGTTACGTGATTCCCAAGCCTATTTTCATGTCTTATGTTCATTATTTCTATGTTTGCTTTTAGTACATATAGTTTTAGTTTCATTTTCAGTTATGTAAATGGTATTACACTCTGTGTAGTTCATATGTTTACAAACTTTACATCAATAACGTATTCTGTATCTTTAAGCAACTAGTCTCTCCGTACTATATTCTTGAGATGTATGCATGTTGATTAATGTAAACTTGTTATTTTCAATTGCTGTACGTCATTCCATGGTAGGAATATACCCCAACCGATGTTTACAGCTTTCTGTGGATGGATATTTGGGTTGTTTCCAATTTCTTGCTGTCATAAACAATGCAACAAGGAGCATTCCTATACAAATCTCCTTATGCAAACGTCGAAGAGTATCTCCAGGAGACTCACATGAGCGTAAGATTGCTGAGATATAGGGAATGCACATCTCCAGCTTTTCTGGGCATTCCTTAATAAACACCCCAGAAGAGTATGAGTGTTCCTATTGCTCACATCTTTGTCAACATGGCTGTTTAGCCAGTTTTAACGGGTGTATTTTCCCCTAGAAATCCTGCAGAGGGCAGCATATCCCGGTATTACTTCTTAGGATGCATTCCAGTTCCTGGGTCCCTTCTTTCTTCACTCCTTGAAATCCCCTGCCCTAGGCCTCGACCCACACTTACCTCAGTCAATTCCCTGGCCGTATGTCACAAGGACAGACAAATGTAATACTGTTTGAAAGCTGAAAGCTCCCGCCGGCTTCTGATTCCACATTGCTGGCCCATTTCTGTTTTCTCTCAGGTTGAGAGGGGAAGAGAGACAAGTTAGTCTTGATTTAAAATAAGGTGCCTGAGGTGGCTCAGTTGGTTGAACATCCAAACCCTGATTTCAGTGCAGGTCACGGTCCCGGGGTCATGATCTCAGGTTCATGTGATAGAACCCCTTGACACGCTCAGTGGGGAGACTATTTCTCTCTCTCTGCCCTCCCCCTACTTGTGCATATTCTCTCCCTCCCCCTCAAATAAATAAATAAATGTTTAAAAAAAAATACTTTTTCCAGCTCAAAGTAGCACAAGAGAGGACGTGAGTAGACAGCAAAGTCTTCTACCACTCTGAAGCCATGGTATGTACCCTAACTAGGAGACACTGCACCCTGTCTGAAAGTGCTTATGTAAATTGGAGAAATACTGAGACTTAGGGGAAGGTAGTGCAAAGCAGCCAACACTTTGTTTTTCTTCTGGAATAGAAGATATTTACCCCTTTGCCTTCTTAGTTATGCTGTTCCTGGCTCCCTAAGGAAGAAAAACAGTATTCAGTTTCTCAACACCTCCTCCAATTTCTCTTTTTTTACTGTGCTGAAGTCCCGCCCCATCCAGAGTTCCGTGGTGGGAAGGCAGCCTTCAAAGATGCATTCCTTTCAACAAAGCAGAGGTGAAACTGAGCTTTGCTTAAGGATTTAAAATGGCTGCTTTAGGAAGGAATTTAGTGTTAGGACTTTCAAAGTAGCCCTACAACCACCACTCTGCTAGAGTACTATTTCCTTCCTGAAACCTGGTTTTAAGATTTTTAAAATGAATAAAGGAAGGAAGGAAGGATACAATTTTATTGCTGCCCTTGAGGCAGAAAGTAGACAAATACATATGATTTGCTTTTGGATCAGTTGCTTAATTTGAGTTATTAAATCTTTTCCCCTTCCAATATCATAGATCAAACTTTCTCCAAATGGAATCTGTCAAATACCCTTTCAGCAAGACTTTTTAATTTTTTTTTTTTTTAAATAAGTTCTATGTGCAAAATGGGGCTTGAACTCACGACCCCTAGATCAAGAGACTCTGGCTCTACTGACTGAGCCAGTCAGGCAAATGAAAATACATTTCAGGGGAAATGCTAGGTTGAAGCAAATTTTTTAAAAGAAAATCAGGTTTCAGAGGCACCTGGGTGGCTCAGTCGGTTGGTTAAGCATCGGACTCTTGATTTCAGCTCTGGTCAGGATCTCAAAATCATGAGATTGAGTCCTGCCTTGAGCTTAAAGTGTAGAGCCTGCTTAAGATTCTCTTTCCCTCCCACCTGCCTACCCTCCCTGCTCATGCGTGCGCACATGCATGTACGCACTCTCTCTCTAAAAAAGAAAAAAAAATTAAACCAGGTTTCTCTAACACAAAATGTTTTAGAGTCATTTCTATACTGGTGTGTACTATAAATCTCTAAGGCAAGACTTACAGATTCTGTTTCTAAGGGATTTAAGCATAGTTCCCTTTTTCATGGAACACCTGACAGGATTAGAGTTCAAAAGTCACACTTTGGAGACTGCTAAGAGAGGTATTCTAAGGTTGGCTACACCCTAGTCATTAAGACTCCAAATTCACAAGGCCCATGTATTTGGTGTCCTTGACTACAGTTCTTTCATGATAGAATGCTTGTCTCAACATGTTGGTTCGTGTACGCATTGCTCCTGGGTTGTTACTGTGGACATATTTAAGCCAGCCTAATATTTGCTCCCTTGTCTGTAACTTTTTTTTCTGCTTCAATGACTCAGGAATGTCTGTCTTCTTGAATTTCAATTATTCAACTGGGAATATGTATGTAGCATTGAACATTCTGTTATTAATACTTCCCAGAACATGGTATACTCTTTCAGTCTATAGATATGGTTACTCTTTGTCTCTAGTGAAATTTCTTTGAATGATATTTGTGAATATGTTTCCTGCTTTATGTATTGGACCCTCTTCTTCGGGGACATCAATTTTACTGACATTAAGTGCTTTGGAACTCAAATCTGTCATCTTCCAATTCTTTCAGTCCCCTCATGTCTACAAGCCTTTCTTCTAGCTCAAAAATTTTATTTGCAGCCATCTTTATTTTGTTCCTTGCTATATTACCTCATTTATTTGCTCTATAATATTGTTTTTTTGTTCTCAACTTCCTTAATTCTGAAACTTTCTTGTTGTTCTATCATCTTTAAGCTCATATTTTTCTGATTTCATGTTCTCATTAACTTGATTCATAGTACAAAGCACTTCTGAGGAATTTTGTTTTGTTTTTTGCATTATATTTTCTTCAGGAGTCGGGGTCGTATCGTCTTTTGGCATGCTATGTTCTTCTCTTTAAGGGTTGATTGGTTTCGTTTGCTTTTATTTGGGAGTGTTTCCTTAGCATATTTAGATATTTGCCAGTGCCTTGCCTCCCCTCTCCCCACCATCTTGTTCATACCTGTTAGCTCTATCCAGATCTTCTCTTTGTTCTGACCTGGGAGTAAAGGACTTCTCCATGACTCCATTTTCATGGATTCTAACATATTTTCCCCCTGACCTACAGTTTGAGAATTTGGTACAGAATACCACCTCCTTTACTGTAGATTGATGGAGGTGGGGGAAAGAAGGGAAGGGGAAAACTCTGTTGAAGCTACGTGACATCTGTCTGACCTAGAACTCCTGGGCACTGCTCTCTCTTCTTGGATTTGTAGGTGTTAACCCCTCCCTCTAAACAGGACTCATACCTCAATGAAAGGGATTTTGGAGGAGGGTGGGGGGTTCCAATCACTCAACCAATTTTGATTGAGTACCTATTCTCTGCTGGGTACTATTCTAATCAAGGCACTGGAAATACAGCTGTATGAACAAATGAAACCAAGAAAACAATTTCTTATGAGTTTATATTTGTTGTGCTATCTTTACAGGTACAATGTAGTATCAGAAAAAAGGAGCCAAATTCTGCCTAATAAACATTCAAAGCACTCCTCAGTCAAAAGGGGGAAGGATGGATAAAGACAGTCATTCACTTCATTTTGGTCTAGATTTGAGGGCTCTAGTCAAGTCTTAAGATTCATCAATTTAGCAGTAAAGCTTCAGAGGGTCAGGAAGGAAAGACAGGGTTAGGAGTTGCACTCTGTCACTCCAGAATCTTCTTTCCTTGGCCAGCATTTGTATGTGTGTGTGTGTACCTGCTCATGTTTCATTTGAGTGCCCATGATATTAAGTTGCACTTCTTGCCTTATTTGGTGGCTGATTTCTTACTGGAGAGGAGGAAGCTAAGTGCTTCTTGTTGTTGGCATTCACTTTTTTAGCTGTAATAGAGAGATAAAGATTCTATGAATCTGTTTTCATTCTATCACCTTCAGCTAAAGGCCTCAACCAGTTCTTTTAACTCTAATTGAACATCCTACCTATGGTCTGCAAATATGAGCTTGCCATGAGTTTTTCCTTAGGAATTAATCAAATACTTTAACATGCAAACAAAAAAGCATAAAGCTGAAGTGGTTTGCTTGGGTTGTATGCCAACTTCTCTTGACTAAAAAATATTTCAAGGACTTAAACTCCAGACTACTTCTAAGAAGTCAGTTTATCTTATCCCTGGACACTGAAAAATGGGTTCCCTCATATCTAGGAAAGAAAT